>NC_066861.1:18442586-18746919 GCF_025177605.1 Cucumis melo
TCTTCTTCCAAGGAAAGCAAGTAACAGAGGTTTCAAAGTGTAAACCTGATATTTTCTTTGGATTTTTTTAAAAAGAATATGAAAGGAATAAAAGAAATTAGAAATTAAGTATATAATTTTTTATATATATATTTAATGGTTTTCATAAAAAGAAAAAAGAAAAGAAAAGAAGAGTTATAAAAAAAGAAAAAGAAGTAGAGAAAAGAGAAATTCTATTTCTCTTTTTCTTCTTCTCTTTCCCTCCACCGCCAAGTTTCCCTCATTCATTCTTCACCATTTTTTTCACCATTTCTTCACCAAATTTTAGAGAGGTTTCAAAGGGTAGAAGGCTGAGAAAAGAAGAAGAAGAAGTTCAAAAGATATATGTTGAAGAAGATAAGGAGTTTGCAAGACAAACTTCTCTATAGTTCATTAAGAACATCTCTGGTTTTTTATTAATTTCAAGCTATACAAAAAGAATTAAGAGGTGAGGTTTAAATTTACTAAAAGCTAATTCATTTTCAAATAAATGTTATGAAGAAAGCTTGAACAATTCTAATGTTCATTGGGTGAATTTTGACAGAGAAGATATGGAATATTGTTTTTATGCGGAATCAGGAGATCTCTGGTTTTTTTAGTATTTCAGGGTGTACCAAGTGGAGTTAGAATCTTTATTTGGTATGGTTGGAAAGCTTATTCTATTTATGACAACTTTGATGAAGAAAACATGAACCAAATATGACTGAACATAAGTTAAATTATAGGGATAAGTTAAAGGGGTCGTGGTGTACGTGATTGTTGGAGCAGTTCTGTTTCAAGGGAGGTCTGAGATTATATACACAGGGAATCAGATTTACATATGTTGAGGTAAGTTATAGAGGACCTGAAAATGAAGATTTTGACATAAAGAACTCTTACTTTGGTTAAGTATTGGAAGAGTTATTATCATTTGAATGTCATACTGCGAATCAGGAAAATTTTGAGAAATGTGTGGAATATGGTTTTATTTCATAAAGTTAGACTTCTTAAGCATCATCTTTAGTGAGTCATGTCAAGCAATAACATTTGCATATCATAATATTTAGGTTTTTAATACTTGGTTTTGGTTGTTTGATAGGCCAAGAGGAAATAGGTCGGGTTTCCACACCGAAAAACTAGTCTAAGACTGTGAATGACAAAAACAAGTTTTGAAAATGATTCGTTTTAAAAAAGTTGTTTCTTATAACTAAATGTTTAACATGCTTGACTACGAGTTTATAAATGATATATGATTTCTGTAAACCCGATATTTTCTTGGTTTAATTTCTTTAAATGTGGAAAAAAAAAGAGAATATGGAAATTAAGTGTATATATATATATATATATATATTAAATAGTTTTATTAAATAAATTAAAGAAAAGAAAGAAAAGAAAGCCTTGTTCGTCGACTTCACGCCATCTTTCGGTCTAAGGTAGCAGATAGTCCGAGAGGGGGTGTGACAACTTGGTATCAGAGCAGTTTGCTCCATGGGAATTAAGGTAGAGCGGTTAGCTCTAAGAAGAAACTCGAAAGTAAATAATTGAAAGTCAAGTTAGCTTAAAGGGAACTAGTGGAGTATGGTCTAGGTAAGGGTAAAATTGAGTCCAATTATTATTAATATGTGAATAGACATTTAGTATCATGCATTTGAGTTAAGTATTTATAGTATGTCTAATGTGTTGACATATTATAGGAGTCATGCCATCACGTACTAGTAGACGACGCCGGCAGAATCAGAACGGGATGCAAGGTCCTACCCAAGGTCCATCTGTAGGGGAATCTAGTACCCTAAGAGTTCGAGGTGGGGCAGGAAATGAGCAGTTTGCGAGAACTACACATGAAATAGGAAGGTCAGATAGAGCAGAGCCTAGTGATCCAAAAAAGGCATACGGAATTGAACGGCTGAAGAAGTTAGGGGCTACAGTGTTTGAGGGTTCCACAGATCCAGCTGATGCAGAGAACTGCTTGAATATGCTTGAAAAGTGTTTTGATGTGATGAATTGTTTTGAGGAGCGAAAGGTTAGATTGGCCACATTTTTGTTGCAAAAAGAGGCTGAAGGATAGTGGAAATCTATATTAGCAAGGCGCAGTGATGCACGTGGTTTATACTGGCAGACTTTTAGAGGCATATTCGAAGATAAGTATTATCCCAGCACATACTGCGAAGCCAAGAGGGATAAATTTCGAAGGTTGAAACAAGGACCACTTTCAAAGGCTGAGTATGAGAGGAAGGATACCGAGCTTTCACGGTATGCTGACGTTATTGTGACTTTTGAGAGTGACAGGTGCCGAAGGTTTGAAAGAGGGTTACGTTTTGAAATACGTACCCAAGTTACAACCATTGCTAAGTGGACGAATTTCTCTCAGTTAGTGAAGACTGCCCTTCGTGTGGAGCAGAGTATAGCGGAAGAGAAGTCAGCAGTGGAGCTTAGTCGTGGGACTTCAACAACTAGTGGATTTAGAGGCCGTGAGCAGTGAAGGTTCATGCCTGGGATAGATATTTCAAGCTGTCAAGATTTTAAGAATCGCTCTAGAGGCCAAGCATCGAGGAACGTGAGTTATGGTAGTGTTTTTTAGAGACAGAGCTAGAGAATACCTAGTCAACCCATTAGATCAACAGTAAGATCGCAACCAGGTCAGGAGTCCGTTGCTAGTACCGTCAGGCAACACCATGCACGAGTTGTGGCAGGAACCATTGGGGTCAGTGTTTGGTAGGTGTCAGTGTATGTTACCAGTGCGGACAGCAAGGACATTTCAAGAAAGATTGTCCGCAGTTGAACATGACAGTTCAGAGAGATCAGGGAGTTGGGTCCCAAACAGTTAAGCAATCGAGAGTTTCAGTGGTTCCAATAGAGGGCGCCAGTGGTGCAAGGCAAAAGGGAGTTGTTGGAAGACCTAGGCAACAGGGAAAAGTCTATGCTATGACTCAACAAGAAGCGGAGGACGCACTAGACGTTATTACTGGTACGATTCTTATTTGTAATGTACCTGCAGATATTTTATTTGATCTAGGTGCTACACATTCCTTTGTTTCTAGTATATTTTTGACTAAGCTGAATAGGATGCTAGAGCCTTTATCTGAGGGGTTAGCTATATACACTCCAGTTGGTGACGTTTTACTTGTTAATGAGGTGTTACGTAATTGTGAAGTTTTAGTAGAAGATATCAGTCTGCTAGTGGACTTGCTACCACTAGAGTTGCAGAGGTTAGATGTAATTTTGGGAATGAATTTCTTATTTGCTCACTATGCATCTATGGATTGCCATAGGAAGGAAGTGGTTTTCAGAAAACCAGGCTTTGCTGAAGTGGTTTTTAGAGGTATGAGGAAGGTTGTTTCTAGAAGTTTAATCCACTACAAAAAAAAATAACCCTTTTTATAGCCATTCATTATAGCCTTTTATTAAATGGGCTATAAAAAAAAGGGAGGGAAAAAAAAAACAAAACAAAAATAGGCGAAAAACTAAAATTTTTCCTTAAACCCATTTTCTATCTCAACGCTCCGTCTCTCCCATATCTCTCATCTCTCTCCTTTTGCAAATACTTTACTTGCTTGATGAAATTAGGGTTAGAGCTTTGCACCCTATAGAGTTTTGTGCAAGATCTCTCTCTGTTTCATTGCATCTTCATTCTCTCTCACTTCCCACGACCGTGAAAATTTTTTGAAGTAATTTTTGTCACTCAATTTTCTATATTGATAGGAGAATCTCACCTTCGCTCACCGAAACCCAAAAATGACATCTCAAAAGACTTTTAGAATGAAGAAGAAGCTTGTGAAGTAGATGAGGCAAGCCGATCCGCACTGGATCCGCCTAGGAATCGACACACGATCAGATACAAAGTGCAGGTACTAGTGATGCACCAAGCTAGGGCTCTGAGGTGCTTTCCATTCCTAATTTCAATGTTCATTTACCTTGATTTTGTTATGTTTCAGAACTTGAATTTTCTTAAGGATCTACATTTGTATTTTCCCAACTAAAATTAGTTTATTAGATAGTTTTATTTAATCATCGTTACTGTCAAGATTGAAGCGCTTTAGAATATAGTGAATTTACCATAAAAAAATACCGATAGATGACTTGTATTTCGAAAAATAAGATGTGTGATTTTAAAAATTTTAACATTTCTAGTCCATTTAAAAAATATAGGTTCTAGCTATTGATATGTGATTTTAGATTGAGAGAAAGAAGTTTCGTTTAGAGATTATGATGAAGAAGAGGTTTTCTTGCCCTGAATGTTGGTTCTTGATGTTTAATGTGTTTAGTTTTTTAGTTCATGTTAAGTTTAGTCGTGTTTTATCTTGTTTATCATTGTAATAATGTTGTTCATGCCAAAGGCAGCATTATTTTCTATCAAACTCTGGCATGTTGGCTGAGCTTCACACCAAGGTACAAAGTATGATTCGGCCAAGGACACATTTATATCAATTACATATCATTTTTGTACGGGAAAGAAATTTTGAAGTTAATAAGTTCTAGCAGTTATTTGTATAATTTGAGTTGGACATCGAAACTCATAATGCCCATACCTCGTTCTTAATGTTGTCTTAGAAATATCTGATTCTTTAACCTTCAACTGGTGGTATCCTGACTTAAGTCAATCTTAGAGAACAATGCTGCTCCCCTTAATTGATCAAATAAGTCATCGATGCGTGGTAAAGGATACTTGTTACGTATTGTAACCTTGTTTAACTGTCTATAGTCAATACATAATCTGAGAGTACCATCTTTCTTTTTCTCAAATAGCATTGGTGCTTCTCAAGGAGATACACTAGGCCTGATGTATCCCTTGTCAACCAGTTTTTGTAACTGCATCTTCAATTTTTTAAGCTCGCTTGGAGCCATTCTATACGGTGCCTGTGAAATAGGTGTTGTTCCTGGTAATAATTCAATGGTGAACTCAATCTCTCTATCAGGTGGCAAACCTGACAGATCATCTGGAAATACATTAAGAAACTCTTTCACCATAGAAACATCTTCTGGCTTCAGCTTTTCTCTCTGCACTACTACGATGTGTGCAAGAAACGTTGTGCAACCCTTCCTCAACAATTTCTCAGCTTTCAAAACTAAGATTAAACTTCTAGAAACGACCTTCCTCATATCTCTAAAAACCACTTCAGCAAAGCCTGGTTTTCTGAAAACCACTTCCTTCCTATGGCAATCCATAAATGCATAGTGAGCAAATAAGAAATCCATTCCCAAAAACATCTCACCTCTGCAACTCTAGTGGTAGCAAGTCTACTAGCAAACTTATACCTTCTACTAAAACTTCACAATTACTCAACACTTCATTGACAAATAAAACGTCACCAACTGGAGTGTATATAGCTAACTCTTCAGATAAAGGCTCTAGCATCCTATTCAGCTTAGTAAAAACTATACTAGAAACAAAAGAATGCGTAGCACCTGGATCAAATAAAAGATCTGCAGGTACATTACAAATAAGAATCATACCAGTAATAACATCTGGTGCATCCTCCGCTTCTTGTTGAGTCATAGCATAGACTTTTCCCTGTTGCCTAGGTCTTCCAACAACTCCCTTTTGCCTTGCACCACTGGTGCCCTCTATTGGAACCACTGAAACTCTCGATTGCTCAACTGTCTAGAACCCAACTCTCTGATCTCTCTAAACTGTCATGTTCAACTGCAGACAATCTTTCTTGAAATGTCCTGGTTGTCCGCACTGGTAACATACACTAGCACCCACCAAACACTGACCCCGATGGTTCCTGCCACAACTCGTGCATGGTGTTCGCCTGACTGTACTAGCAACGGACTCTTGACCTGGTTGCGATCTTACTATTGATCTAGTGGGTTGACTAGGTATTCTCTGGCTCTGTCTCTGAAAAACACTACCATAACTCACGTTCCTCAGTGCTTGGCCTCCTGAGCGATTCTTAAATTCTTGACGGCTTGAAATATTTATCCCAGACGTGAACCTCCGTTGCTCATGGCCTCTAAATTCACTAGCTGTTGAAGTCCCACGACTAAGCTCCACTGCTGATTTCTCTTCTATTATACTCTGCTCCACACGAGGGGCAGTCTCCACTAACTGGGAAAAATTCGTCCACTAAGCAATGGATGTAACTGGGGTACGTATTTCAAAACTCAACCCTCTTTCAAACCTTCGGCACCTGTCACTCTCAGAAACCACAATAACGTCAGTATACCATGAAAGCTCGGTACTCTTCCTCTAATACTCAGCCACTGAAAGTGATCCTTGTTTCAACCCCAGAAATTCATCCCTCTTGGTTTCGTAGTATGTGCTGGGGTAATACTTATCTTCGAATGTGCCTCTAAAAGTCTGCCAGTCTAAAGCACGTGCATCACTGCGCCTTTCTTATATAGATTTCCACCATCCTTCAGCCTCTTTTTGCAACAAAAATGTGGCCAATCTAACCTTTTGCTCCTCAGGACAATTCATCACATCAAAACACTTTTCAAGCATATTCAACCAGTTCTCTACATCAGCTGGATCTGTGGAACCCTCAAACACTGTAGCCCCTAACTTCTTCAGCCGTTCAATTCCATATGCCTTTTCTGGATCACTAGGCTCTGCTCTATATGGCCCTCCTATCTCCTGTGTAGTTCTCGCAAACTGCTCATTTCCTGCCCCACCTCGAACTCTTAGGGTACTAGATTCCCCTACATATGGACCTTGGGTAGGACCTTGTATCTTGTCCTGATTCTGCCGGCGTCGTCTGCCAGTACGTGGTGGCATGACTCCTATAATATGTCAACAAATTAGACATACTATAAATACTTAACTCAAATGCATGATACTAAATGTCTACTCACATATTAATAATAATTGGCCTCACTTCTACCCTTACCTAGACCATACTCCACTAGTTCTCTTTAAGCTAACTTGACTTTCAATTATTTACTTTCATGTTTCTTCTAGAGCTAACCGCTCTATCTTAGTTCCCATGGAGCAAACTGCTTTGATACCAAGTTGTCACACCCCCTTCTGGACTACCTGCTAGCTTAGACCGAAAAATGGCATGAAACGGACGAACAACGCTTTTCTTTACCTGTATTTGTCGACTCTGCTGAAAACTTTAATGTGATGAACTTGTAAATCTAGTATATAAACTATTATACATGCAACAAAACACAGCAGATCCTAGGCTAGTCAAAAACATACATGAAGTGCACCTCGTAATTAACTGATTTCACAAGTAAACCTAAAGACACCTTAATCAAAATATAACCAACAAAAAAAATTACACAACTGCAGCTTCTAAAGCTTATACAAACTGTGGAGTATCTATAACATACAAGGGTGTATATACATCATAACACAACAGACTCTATGCCCAACTCAAAAAACGTACTGGCAATCGATAACGGAGCTTCAGCAGACTAAGGCAGTCTATCAGGCACCGGGAACTCGATCTCTACCTGGAAAATGGGTAAAACATTTTGAAAAGGGTGAGCTATGAAGCTCAGTGAGTGACTCAGTTTAAAACTATGAATTTAAAGATAAGAGCACGTGAAAACTTTACACATATAAATCTTTTTATACAAGTCATAAATGTAAACGTGTAGTAGTAAAAATAGCTTCCTCAAATACTCAGCATGTTCGTCATTGAATTCTAGCAAGGCATATCAAGTATATCAAAGCGTTTTAACTAACATGACAAATCTACGTTGTGTAGGGTACACCTAGTACAACAACGTTTACAAGCTCTACGATGTAGTAGGGCTCGCCCAGCACTCCCACCGTCTTTATCGTAATGGGGCCTGCCCAGTACTTACGACAGCATCGTTATTACGGAGTACACTCAACGTCAACAAAGAAATCTAATCAGTGTGCAGACGGTAATCTCTAGCCTCAGGCTCAAGATCTCAGTCATGTAGTTAATGAAAATTCCATAAATCATCTAAAAAAATATTAAAACATGCCTCCTTATAAATCTTACACAAAGCTTTCATGGCTGAGATCTTTCATGGCTAAAAAAATAGTCATGAAATTCAAATACCTTTCATGGCTTCGGAAATAAACATTCATCGTATTCAATCATAAATAACAGTTATGGAAAATATTTCAAAATTGGTTTTGTCACTCACAGTCTTGGGCTAGATCCTTGGTCTATAAGCTCGATTTAAATCTTCTCGACATGCCAACAACCCAACCTAGTATTAGAACTCTAAACATTCTGGTTTTCTAAAGATATACCTAACATGTCGCACCAAAGATGACGCTCATGGAAACGAAGCTTAAGAAACTCTCTGAAATTTCCAAATTTCTAACATAAACTTCAAATGACTATAACTTTCTCAATACTTAACCAAAATGAGTGTTCTTTATATCAAAATCTTCATTTTGAGGTCCTCTAAAACTTATCTGAAGATATGTAAATCTGATTCCCTACGAATAAACTCATATAACCCTCGAAACAGAACAACTTCCAGAATCGCGCGCACACGACCTCTTTAACTTGTCCCTACAAGTTAACTTATTTTTAGTCATTTTTGGTTCATGATTTCATCATGAAAGTTGTAGTACATTGAATAAGATTTCCAACAATAGCAAATAGAGATCCTAACTCCACCGATACACTCTGAAATACAAGAAAAACTAGAGACCTCCTGAATTCACGTGAAAACCAACTACCCTGTTTTCTTCATCAAAAAGCACCCAATGAATATCAGAATTTGCTCCAACTTCCATCATAAAATTTGTTTGAAAATGCGTTAACTTTCAGTAAATCTAAACCTCACCTCTTAATTCCTTTTGAAGAATTCAAACCGAATTAAAAACCAGTGATGTGCAGAATGAACCAAGATTCAGCCATGTATACACTTTGCTTGAGTTCTCCTTCTCTTCTTCAACCTCAAAATTCTAGTAAAATTTCTATTCTTCTTCCAAACTCTCTCTTAAATGTTCTCTGCAAATTGAAGAAGGATAAGAATAGAAGATGGATCAGAACTTTTCTTTAAAAAAAATGTTTGGCAGTGAAGGGAAAAGAAGAAGAAAAGAAAAAGTGAAATTTTCTTCTTATTTTATTTTTTTCTTTTATCCTTTATTTTCTTTCTTTTCTTTATTGTACTTAACAAACCATTAAATATATATATATATATATATATATATATATATATATATATATATATATATATATATATTTACACTTAATTTCTATTTTCTTTTTTTTTTCCATATTTAAAGAAATTAAACCAAGAAAATATCGGGTTTACATATAGAGTAAAGCATGATCCTTTTTATTCCACTGCAGCATGTCTCTTGATATTTTTTCCCTTCATTCCAAATGTGAACGATCGTGTAGCCAAATCTAAACGATCGTGTAGAAAAATCTAAACGATCGTGTACCAAATCGCGTTACCAAATATATTACGCGCATTGTTGACGGGACATTTTTGGTATTTTACACGGTGTCCTTTACAAGGTCTTGTCTTACCTCTTTTCGTTCTATCTTCTCCCTCAATCTGTCTTCTCCCTCGTCCGTTCTGTGTTCTCCCTTAATCTGAACATCTTCCTCCTTCGTCTGACGACCCTTTGTTCTCCCTCATCAAAATGTTTTTTTTCTCCTTATTTCGTTTTCTCTTCTTCCTCGATCCGTTTTCATGAAAATTTATTTTCTGTTGCGTTTCGTCGATTATGGAGGATTTCGTGTAGCCGAATCTCTATCTACATCTCTCTCATCTGTCTCTCTCACTCCCGAAAGGGTATGTCGTGTTTGTTGAAGCCGACCCTTCCACATTGTTGGCTCCAAACACAAAAACCTTTTGGAGTATAGGGTTTTGCCTCCTAATAAATTTTGTTGAAGGCGACCCTAACAGAAAATTCTTGCCGCTCGAGTTGCCATTGTTGCGGGTGGATGTTTCGCTTGGCTTGGTGTCATTCATTCACTGATAAGGCAGATGCTTTGACACCACCTTGTCTGCCAACGGTTGCCGAGCTTGGTAGAGAGGTATTGGACTATTTTAAATCCAATTTCAAAGCCGATGATAAGTTTCATGATTGACATACACTGATTTTGTTACATTTTTTATTTTCCATATATGTATGTAGCTTGATTTGTTTAAGTTACTTTGTTTGGTTTAGTTTGGTTTACTCTGTTGCTTCTTGTTACCGAGCATGGTAGGGAGTTACTTCTGATTTAAATTTGTTTCATTTCTGTTTTGTCCCTTCAATTGTTTGTCTTATCTTTTCATGTGTAGTTGGCTGCAGAATAGCTTCCAATATCTACTTTGGTTTACTTGTTGGATAGGTTTTATTTGTGTCTGTTTAGTTTGGTTTACTTTCTTGCCCTTCAAGTTATTTCTGCCCTTCATTATGTATATTACGATTTTGGAAAAATCTCTTCATTTCTGTTTTGTCTCTTCAATGGTTTGTCTTACTTTTCATGTGTACTTGGTTGCAGAATAGCTTGGCAAATCTACTTATGACTGTTGTTTGACTTATCTTGTAGCCTACTTTTGTAGGGATTCCCCTGCCTTTTCTTGATTGGCTCATTTATTTGTATATTTAATCCCCATTTCCTCTTTATATAAACCTTCTTTTCTACTTATGATTTACCACTTCCATTTTTCATTGCTTGGCTCTTTCCTTCATATTCTTCTTCTTCTTTCGTAGGTAAATGGCTCTTTCCTTCATATTTTTCTTCTTTTGTATGTCCACTATGTTTGTATGCCTTGTTCTCTCACATTATGTATGCTTATGTTTGTATGCCTTGTTCTCTCTCAGTTTCTGCGTTGTTCTCTCACCGTTTCTGCCCTCTTTTGTATGTCCTCTATGTTGTATCTTATGGATAGTTTATTTACGTACGTTGGTGTCATGTTTATCACCTACTTTTTGCCTATTTTTTACATGTGTTTCTGCATTTGTTGTTTGTTTTTTATCCCTCTTAATTGATGTTTCAACCACTATGAAATCTGGTTCAAGTTATTGAATCGATTTCTAAACTTTGAGTTGCTTAACATTTGTTTCCAAATTTTATTTTTTGTTTTCAATGTTTTTTTTTACTGTTTCAATATCGGGTTAGTGGTTCTCAATACAAGGTATGCACTTCTTCCGTTTCTTTTTTTTTTCAATTATGTTGCATTTGAAAAACGTGTATTGTTTTCGGCCTCACTTGTATACTAACTTGTTCATTTTTTTTTTCAGAACATCCCCGGTTATCCCACACTTATAAGAGGTATTATGGCTTAGGCATATGTACATTAAACTTCCATGTTCTATTTCTTCATTACATTATAAATTTGTTTTATAATAATTTATTTTGATGGACATTTCATTTATATACATTCAATAATATTATTTTTCTTTCCATTGTATGTTTTCAATATCTGTTTAAATTAAACTTTCACGTCCAACAAATGCCCTTTGAACAAATTTTCATACCAATGGTTATAGCTAAGAGAAATAAAACAAATAACTTAACAAATTAACATACCAATGTTTATAAGTTCACAATTTTTTTATGAAAAAAGTTTTCAAAGTTTTAACGATCCTTGTAAGTAAGACAAATAAAGCAATTAACTTAACACCATACTACAGTTATAAGTTCACAATTTTTTTATGAAAAAACTTTTCAAAGTTTTAATAATCCTTGTAAGTAACACAAATAAAGCAATTAACTTAACACCATACTATAGTTATAAGTTCACAATTTTTTTATGAAAATAAAGTTTTCAATGTTTTAAAAATCCTTCTAAGTAACACAAATAAAGTAATTAACTTAAGACCATACTATAGTTTATAAGTTCACAATTTTTTTTGAATAAAAAGTTTTCAATGTTTTTACAATCCTTCTAAGTAACACAAATAAAGCAATTAACTCAACACCATACTACTTACAAACCAAAGATGTTCTTCCCTTACATACCAAAAAAAAAGTTTGAAAATAATATTTTTATCGTAACGTTCTTCTCTCACATATGATTTTTCTAATACCTATAACACGTTGTACTTACAATTTTAATACGGCCTTTAGAATGCAACCCGTGTTTTAAAATAACGTTCAAAACAAGTTATTTGTTTTATGTTACACAAACGAAGTAAGATTGAAACATTTGTACATATGTTATTTGTTTTTTGTACGTAAGTTTTAAGTAAAGTTACAACTTTTTGTACATAAGATGGAAACATTTCATACATGTCATGTATCGCATATTAAATAGGGGGTTTAACAAATTACTAAAGTTTAGGGTATTAGTAAGTGCATAATAAGCTTTAATTAGGGATTTTTCACAATGTACATGGATATTGTACTAATTCACTCAGTACATACTTTTAGGAAACTTTACATAGTTTGTAATGGACCAACAAACACTCCTTGGCGTCTTAACTGCGTTCACGTTGGCCCAACGTCAGATCTTACTAACGTTGGAGCTACTAATGAACGACAACAGGCATATCACATATACACCGTTCGATACATGCAATAGAATAAGGCAGCTTGCGTACTTTCGCATGATACACGAGTCAGATCTTGTATGTCGCCAAAGCACACGAATGGACAGGCGAACATTCGCAATTCTATTTCATTTACTTCGGACTGTATCTGGTCTTTCGTCCATCGAGATTATTGATGTTGAGGAAATGGTAGCAATGTTCTTGCACGTCCTTGCCCATGACGTGAAGAACCACGTCATTCAAAGGAAATTTGTACGGTCTGGTGAGACAATATCGCGACATTTTAACCTTGTACTATTGGTTGTCGTTCGACTATACGAGAAGTTGATAAAGAGACCTGTTCCAGTGACAAACAACTGCAATGATCAACGTTGGAAGTGTTTCGAGGTGGGCATGGTACAAGTTTAATGTATTTGAGCTTAATGTACGTGGCACTTATATCGGCACATTTATTACAACCTGTAGAATTGCCTAGGCACGTTAGACGGAACGTACATAAAGGTGGACGTCCCCGCAACAGATCGGCCTACATTCAGAATGCGTAAGGGGGAAATTGCCACAAACGTACTGGGCGTGTGTGACACGAAAGGGGATTTCGTTTATGTTCTCGCCGGTTAGGAAGAATCCGCGATAGACTCGCGGATTTTACGTGATGCTCTTTCACGAGAAAATGGACTACAAGTGCCAAAGGGTATATGTTATTTATAATAAAACAACATCGCTTTCTACTTACCTATTCAAAGCGCTTAAACTAATGTTTTAGTAACAAAATATTATTATCTATGCGATGCGGGTTATCCAAACGCGGAGGGGTTTCTCGTCCCGTATAGAGGCCAGCAGTACCATTTGCAAGAGCGGCGTGGTGCTGAAAATGCGCCAACAAATACAAAGGAATACTTCAACATGAAGCACTCCTCGGCAATAAATGTCATTAAGCACGCCTTCGGTGTTCTTAAGGGTCGTTAGGCCATTCTTCGTCGGAGGTCGTACTATCCCCTGCAAGTCCAATGTCCTACCATACTAGCATGTTGCTTGCTCCACAATTTGATCAACAGAAAAATGACATATTGCGACGACGTTGACGAGGGGGACTCCACGTACGTGACGACCAACACTTCATAAGACATTCACTACATTGAGACGACAAACGAGTGGTCTCAATGGCACGACAAACTTTTCGAATCGATGTTCACTGATTCGCAGTTGCGTAATGCTTAGATAAGACAATTTTACATTACAAGTCATCGATTGTATCTTTTGTTTGTGACTATTAAATGTCAAAATGTGAAATTGTGAAATTACTAACGTACTCCATGTATTTCTTGTAATTTTTCATTCTCAGTATGTCAACCTCAAACTGTGCCCTGAGACATGTCTGGACGAAGGAGGAGGAGGGCACTCTTGTGGAATGTTTAACGGAGCTGGTGTCGAGGGGATGGAAATCGGATAATGGTACGTTTCGGCCAGGGTACCTGGTCCCGTAGGTACGCATGATGGCGGAGAAACTACCTGGATGTCAGATCCACGCAACGACTGTAATTGACAGTAGAATAAAGACACTGAAGCAGACATTCCAGGCCATCGCCGAAATGCAGGGTTCAGCGTGTAATGACTTTGGGTGGAACGATAAAGAGAAATGTATCATTGCGGAGAAAGGATTATTTGATAATTGGGTTAGGGTAAGGAAAATAATATAAACATCACACAACATTTGCAATGTACATTTACTTAACAATTTTTCTCTCAGTACACATAAGTGATCTTTTTTTCCCCGCAGTCGTATCCTGCAGCAAAGGAACTCCTGAACAAACTGTTTTCGTATTACGACGAACTTACATATGTGTTCAGTCGCGATAAGGCAACGGGTCGGTTCGCTGAGACATTTGCCGACGTGGGTCTAACGAGCTTAACGGGTATGACGGATTTGATATGGGAGATGGAAATGAGGAGTTCTCGCCCGTGAACAGCCAGGGGATTGACCTGTCGCAGGACGATGTACACGCATCACGACCTTCTCGCGCTTCAGAGGGTAGGACCGGATCGAGTGGATCCAAAAGGAAGAGGGGAAGTCAGTGAAAGGTGGATGTTGAAGGCATACATCTGGCGCTCAACCAAACAAACGAGCAACTCATGATGATTGCAGAGTGGCCTACATGCGCCCTTGCCAATGACAACCATGTGCGCACGGAATTCTTCCGCATATTGCGTGAGATGCTAGAACTAATGGTTTGGATAGGGCGCTATTGCAAAGGCATCTTCTGTCTCGTATGGACGACCTTTGGAGTTTCATACTCATGCATGAGGATGAGGGGGAGGGATTTTATAGAGTCCTCATACGAGACATCACGAGATAGTTTATGTTTATACCGACCTGGGTTGCTTCTTATTAGCTTACTTTTTTTTTCTGTATGATGTTGACTGTTTATGTTTTTTCTATTGTAGACAACTATCTTTTTCCTTCATAATGTTTATCTAAAATTAAGGAAAATAGTCACAATTTCACCCAAGCGTTATAACAGGTAATTATATATGTTCAAAATAGGGGGACATCGCTATCGCCAATTACAAATAGAAAATAATTAATTTGTCTTTCTAAAAAATGAATTTTAATAAATTTTTCACAATATGTTCAGAAATTAATTTCAAATTGGACAACTGTCTTTACTAATTTAATAACATTACACATACAATAAATTATTTGCAATAAGACGGGTTTGACGCTTTCGTAAAAAAGTATGCAATAAGAATTTTTTTTATCATATTTACAATCTCATTTAAAAAATATTATACTACATAAAAAAAATTTATTAATCCAACCCATATAACACTTTCCGCAAATAAATTTTATCATAAATTTCACATAAACCTACCCACCTAACCCTTCCCCCAAACACATCTTATCATAAAATCTCCATTAACTCTTCCCACCTAACCCTTCCCCCAAACACATATTATCATAAAACTACATTTCCAAACCCTTCCCCCAAACTAGTTTTATCATAATACTAACCCTTCCTTAAATCAACCATTCCCCAAACGCACCTTAAGACATTTATCTGATAATATAAATAGTCAAAGTCAGAAAGAAAAAGGCTTGCTAGAAATAATTACTACCCTTCCACTTGTGAGCCAACCTCTTCCACTTTGTGATATACGACCATCATCAAGTAGTACTCTCAAACTCTTTCCCTGTGGTAGCCACATTTGCTTCCAGTCCATTCCCCTTACCTATGGTAAGGTTCTGGAATCACTGGAGCTCATTTAAAAGAGTGGTCAAGGTGAACTCTATTTTGTTTAGAGACGCGTTCGTCTGAAACGATACAAAACTCTTCGGAAGAGATTGTAAAATAAAGCTCACCTGATTTTTCTCATTGATGGGACCACCATTTACTTCAGCAATATTAAAGTGCATCATCATGTCCATGACATGTTCTCTAACAGAGGTCCCTTCCTTCATTTGCTTGGTGTAAATATACTTAATTGCTTCGTGTCTGAGAGACCATGAAGGCTAACCAAACATCTCCATCAATGAATCCATAATATCTTTAGCCATGGCTAAGGATTCATGTTTCTTTGCCAAAACATCAGACATGCTGGCAAGAATATAAACACGGGCCTTTTCATTGGCCTTAACCCATCGATCATATGCTTCTCAAACATTTCGATTAGCATTCGAGGCAAAGGCTTGAAGATGTTCCTCAGTTAAGACAAACCTTAAATCATCTATGACTAGTATTGTATTTAAGTTTGATTTTCAAGTAGCATAATTATCGCCATTAACTTTCTGAGAAGCTAGAGTTGTACTATTGAGTTGTTCATGCTGGAAAAGTAAAATATACTCTATTTAGTAAAAAACTATAATCCTTTAAGAACCAATTAATTTAGCAAATATTAATAACGTACCCAGTATTATTATGTTTTACAACGATATTTCAAAGGTTTAGAAGAACCTCTACTGAAGGTTAGTCGATTACTCTTCCTTTGAACCATGACAATCTTGACCAAATGCTAACTCCTAAATATCTCATACTCGCTTAGCACTTAGTTACCGCTAGATTGGTTGAGAATATACTAACAACTTAGTAATTCTTGTAAGTGTAACCTTTCATTTTCAGATCTCAAAGATAAGAATCATTATGTTCCGAAAGTGAAAAGACAATATGAAAACTAATCTAAGAGACCTTATCCATGTATGGAGTTCGCGGTGTTCCGAATCCTATAATACAACCCTCCGAAAGGAACGTCGCTCCAGGACAAACAAGCAAGCTCATTATAGGAATCTCACGGTGTGCGACCCAATGGAAGAGACTGTGGGATTTGTTGTCACATATTCCTCACCCACTTACTATGAACTACTTCCCCTATTCACCTTGATATAAATCCATGCAGACACTCTCCAAAGAGAGTCCACTCCTATGCACGGCCCAAAGCCCTGCATGGACCTCACAGTATTAACTCTTAAGGACACTGGAGCTAAAAAGTACACTACTTTTCTCTAGCTAAAGTGTTCTAAGATGGTTTTAAAGGTTACTTAGAAAGATATGATCATATTTAAGCTAATTTAAACATATCCTAATGTCTAGGTGAAACATCCAACATAACCATTATACTGGATTTTAACCTATGATGTCGAGGTGATAAACCAATTTTATTACCTCACATCTTTCACGCATGCTCATAAAACTAGGTTATCTAGGCTCAAGAACTGATTACGATCTCCAGGTAGCAGGTGTTCCGTAAACCGTCAACTTAAGAACCTCCAACCTTAGTCATCTTATCTGACTTGTTGACAAGATCGAATCAGGTGAACCTCTTGTAACCAGTTTTACAAGATATTGACCTAATTCTATGAAAATTGAAAGACATGATTTTAACCTAGGTGAGCATGCATCTTATCTTTTCTATAGATTTTAAATGTCTAACTCATTTTATAACACTTGTAAAAAAAATAGACAAACCTATAACTTTCATCTAGCAATATATAACCATTATATAAACAAATTAATTAATATGGATTGATTTTTTTTAATATTCATTTAAATTTTAATTAAATCATATTTAATTCAATTAAATCATATTTTAATTTAAATAAATAAATCAATAATTAATTAATTAATTTCATTAAATGGTATTCAATTAAAATCAACTTAATTAATTAATCAAATTAATTAATTAACATACATATTATACATTATAACCATTACAATATACTTTCAATGCATGAACATGTTAACCTATGGTGGGATTTTAAATCTACATGGCATACATTATGCACACACATCTAAACATTAATTAAAACATACATCGTATGCATAATTAATTAAACACCCTAAAAAGGGCTGGTTTTGGCTCCTAAGTTAAGCTAAAAACTAAATTATTACAATAATAATTTGTAGTACAAAAAAAACTCCCGAACAACTCGAACCAACTGAAAAACTACTGAATCTCCATTGAATCGGCCCAAAAACCTTTGAACCAGCCCAAAATCAAACACTTGGGCTTGAACCGGCCCAAAATCCACTTCAGGAGAGCGCGGGTCACCAAGAATCGGGTCAAACCAGATCGGGTCAGGCGAACAGATGGCGTGTGAACAGGCTGTACGAATCGGGTCGGACCAACGAGTCACACGTGTGCGGGTCATCAAGTGAAAACGCATGACGGGTCTGGGCTACGGCGCGCGAAAAACGTTGGGCCGAACTTACTAGGGCTTGGCAGACGTGCGAAGAAGGACCAAAGACAGATGCTAGGTCAACGCTGGACAACTGGGCCAAGACGTGTGGGCTTCACGCTAGGAGAGCCGGACACGCGTTGGAGCGCATGCGTGCAGACTAGCCGGAATTTAGGACACAAGTGGTACACGCTGGAGGAACCGGGTCGGGTGGCCAGGTCTGAAGCCCAAAAAGATCGTTCAACGGTATGCAATGGATTTTTGCAATGGATTTTTGGGTTTCGTTTCAAGTCAAAAGTCAGGTTCTCGAGTCTGTAGAAGGAAACCGGGTCTATCTTCAAGTTTCTCCCAAAAACAGCTTTTCTCTCTCCCAGTTGAAGAAATTACACCCTAATATTCAGCTCTAATGATTCCAATAAAATTACAGACGCTTTGTACTAATAAAATAAGCCACAAACCAGCAAAATACAATAATAATTACAAATTTAAACCTAATTTAGAGCCAAAACCATAATATATCCATTTTAGTTCATCACACAACAATTTATCAAATAAATTGAAATACCCACCATATGCAAATGAGTAAAATTAATGCATGCCCTGATACCACATGATGGAAAGCATACGAATGCAGTGGAATTAAGGAACGGAATTTTACTCTAAATGCATCTAAACTAATTTAGATGTTAACATGCTTAAGACAAAAAGCCCTAATACACTAATTAGGGTTTAGAAAAAACATACCTTTGTAGCTTCTCCTGACTTCTGTAAAACTCTTCACGATCACGAACTGGATCACCATTAGTGTCAACCCGCTATTCTCCGGACTAAGAACCAGGTTGTGGGACCCATTAAGTGAAAGAATTAGAGAAAGAGGTGGGAATTGGAGGTGGAATTTGGTGTGAGATTTAGGAGAGAATAAGGTTTAATTTTGTAATTCAAAATTAAAAAATTAGCAAAAATCCTCTTGCATTTAAAAATTACCCCTTAAATAGACAAATTACATGCAAAAATTGCATGTAATTGGACCACCAAAGCCCAACACCTCACAATCCACTATCCATTAGTGGATTGATTCACCATTACATTTTCTCTTAGTGGGCTTGGTGTCATCACCATAAGCTTCCACATAGCCCACTAAGAGTTAGTGGAATTATCCAACAAAATGTTGGATTTTTCCACTAACTTTGGTCAAGGGGCAAAATGGTCATTTGACCATTGTAGTCAAAGTCAAACTTTGACTTTTCATGTCAAAAGTCAACATTTTGATTTTTTATCATTTTGTCCATCTTGACTAATTTCGACCTCCCGAGCATCAATCCGCATTCATTTTCTTGAAATTCAAATCACGTTTAAATATAACGCCGGTCAAAGTTTGACTTTTCAAAGTCAAAAGTCAACATTTTGACTTTTCAAAGTCAAAATTCAACATTTTGACTTTTCAAACCTTTTACCATTTCCATCAATTTCGAGCTTCCAAATATGAAACTATATTCATATTTTTAACATTTAAATCATATTTAAACATAAAGTCCTATAACCGACGACTATATCACATATATTCGTCAGTTTCTTTCTCTTTACCTAATTCGAACAATTTGAATTATTCCAACATATTGTTCTAAGTTAATTCCGTATAAGCTAGCAGAGGAACCTAATGGACCTATAGATCATGGGCTCCAATGATCCGAGATTAACTGGCTAAACTCTTTTAGACAAAGCTAATCAACATTCGTTAACTAACGGCATTCCACTAAAGTCTTGTAGTTGCACTCCCCTCAGTACAGATATATTTGTATCCATTTGATATAACCATGATCAGTAAGTTAATCCTTCACAGGTTGTTCGTAATCTTGGCTGGGTCAAAATACCGTTTTACCCCCGAGACTACATCTTGTTCCTTAAGTCCCACTGATCCACTATTGAACATTTGGTTTAAGGTCCAACCTATAAACCGAATTCCTCTCGGGCCAATGAGAGGGCGGGATCCCTCGTTCAAGAATTGGATTCAGTCCTTAAGGGAACAACCTATCTATTAACCCTAAAACGGGTATGAGTGAATTCCATCTTGCACCCTATGTCCTTAGCCATCCACCCGATCTTACCTCTAAAATGGAGGCTTGTTGGGCCAACGCCATTGAGCTGCCCTCACCCTTGCAGATCTAAGGATAATACCGTTTGAACAGAAGTTTATAGTTAGCTCAGGATTAAGATTAAGTTACCTAGGTCATCATAATCGAAATAGTCAGTTTATATAGTAAACGGTGTTATAACTTAAAAGTGACTATTTCTTGGTTTCAGTCTTATGTAAACTCTTTACATAGGATGTCCCCACTTCCATGTCTTTACATGAACGATTTAGGTTCACTACCTTTGTACTAACTACAAAGCGGGCCGCATCCATAACATTTCCAGAATAAGGTGTCCAAACCTTATTCATACACTATAGATCGTTTAGGCTATAAACTCGAACTTGATCCATGTTTATGTCTCTACATAAAGATCAAGTGTAATATATATTTACCTATTTTCAAAGTTCCCTTAACTATGAGGGGAGAAATATACATTTATCATAGAAAGAGAAAATGCATTTAATCTAATATTTTCTAATTTTTAATTGGAGAGTGAAAATGCATTTAATCTAATATTTTCTAATTTTTAATTGGAGAGTGAAAATACATTTAATTTTTTTTTTTTTTTTTGTCTTTTCAAAAATATAACAAATCGGCAAAATATTAACACTATATAGAACAATTTCGAAAACGGAAAAAGTCCACATGTCCACAATAGAAAACACAAAAAATGTCTCATCAACCATGCTGTCAACAACGCTCGTAATATGTTTGGTACACAATCGTTTAGATTTGGCTATGCAAATTAAACGATTTATTTTTTCAATTCTATCGTTTAATTTGGTTACACGACCATTTAATTTGGTTACATGATCGTTTAGATTTGGGTAGTCAAATCTAAACAATTTTATTTTCAAAATTTGGTACATGATTGTTTAAATTTGGCTGAACGAATTTTTTCAAGATTCTTTTGATACACGTTCGTTTAGATTTGACTAATTGATTTTTTTTAATTCTTTTGGTACACGATTGTTTATATTTATCTACATGATCATTTATTTTTTTTACACGATAACTTATATTTGTTTACACGATCGTTTATTTTTTTTACAGAAACGTTTTTTTTACACGATCGTTTACTTTTTTTACACAATCGTTTATATTTTGCTACTTCAATCTAAACGACTTTTTTTAAGATTCTTTTTGCACGATCTTTTATATTTTACTATTATTTATATACGATCGTTTAAACAACGTAAAAAAAAAAGAGGAAAAGAAGAAAGACGATGGGAAAAAATCACAGAGGAAAAAAAAAAGAAGAGGAAAAGAAGAAAGATTAAAAGACGTAAAGAAAAGAAAAAGAAGAAAGACGATGGAAAGAAATCGTAGCAGAAAAAAAAAAAGAAGAAAAAGAAAAATATGAAAAGAAATCACAGGGTAAAAAAAAAGAAGAAGAAGAATGACGATAAAAAGACATAAATACAACTGCTACCAAACACATTTCTAAAAACATAAATACAACTCAATTTTTACTTAATCTTTTGTTTTCCAATTTGACTCCCTTGTAAACCAACTTATATTTGAATGGCATTTCAAAAGAATTCAAGAAACTATATATGCAAGTGTAGCCATAAGTCAGCACCAACACCATTTTATGCTTTTTCATGTAGTTGATTGGTGTTTAAAGTACAACAGGCAGAGTGGCCATGACAAAACAGCATAAACTCATTGTGGAAGACCCATCTCTTCTTCCACCGCACCTACTGTTCAAATAAGTCGGTCACACCACAGCAGCCAATTCTAAGCTCGGGAATTGAAAAGAGTGAATACAGTACCTACTAAATATGGCAAACTACATCACGTAGTAAAGTCGTAGGCAAACTAACTACAATGTAGATTATCCTACAAAGAGGATCTGGTTTTAGAAAGAACTACACAATCCTGAAGTTTATATAGGATTGCACATACTTTGATACTACACAAGATTAGAACATCTCCACCAAAAGCAAAAGCAGCTTCTTCAAGTAAAATCACGATGGGCATGGCAGTCAGAATTCGATAGAGAAGAGTGGTTTTTGATTATCATAACAAAAGATTGTCTAGAACTTGAAATCCTTCTTCTTAGACTTCCCTTCCTTCTCTTGCATCTTACGTTTTCTTTTCTTCTCATTCTGCAAGAAGGTTTTCCAGATCAAAATATGTTCGACAAAAGAATTTCTAATTTACCACAAAAAAACAAAGAATAAAGAACTGATAGGTTAATTCGTTAGCTTAAAAAAGAAAAAGGAAAAAGGAAAAAGGAAAAATTGAACCTCGGCAACCATGTCGCTGAAGTCCTCCCTCTGACTCCGTAACTTCTCCTCTTCCCTAGCTTCCTCATACCTGTTAAAAAAGAACATAGAGAATTAGGAGCTGGCACCTGCAGCATGACATGAATGCTAAAACTATACATCTAGGTGAAATTACATACTTCGCAGGTAGAACGTTTTCCATAGCTTCCAATTCTTCAGGTCGTAAAGTAACATCCACCTTATCAGACTTTTGACCTCTAAGCAAATCAACCTACAAGATAAATAACCACAAAAAGATGGATTAACTTATCATCGAATAATCAGTGACACCCTTTCCATGTCCAACATGCAAAATCAAAAAGTTCCAAAAGTTCCTTACCCTTTTAGCTCCTGTCTTATCTTGAGTACCACCACTAATAACATAGCTGAAGAGTGGAAAACATATCAAAGTGTCAATTTAAGCACAAAAAGAAAGAAAAGTTAGATGGCTACCATAAAAAGATAAAAGCAAATAAATTTCATACGTATGAGTAGTTCCAAGCAAAGTCCCAGGAGCAACTCTTTCTTCCTTTTCTTCAAGGACCTTCAAAAACCAAACAGATATAAGAGTAAATTATATTTCAGTTTGAAAAAGAAAAATAGAAAGAAGGCAAGTGGATAAAGTAACATTCACAGGATGTTTGCTTACTTGGTAAAGGGGCCTGTCTGGTTCCTTCCTCTGTTGTTTCCGAAGGTCAATAACATCGGGTGTCTCCACACCAGTGGGAGTGCTGCGTGAAACAGAAATTTCAGTTACTGAACAGCTTTAAATAATAAGCACAAAGGTTAAGAATTTGGATAGGCAATAATCAATCTGGAGAATAGAATGAACAGAGAAGCATAAAGAAACTCCGAAGTTCGTGTTTTAATATCCAAAACATCTGGGATGCAGTCATGAAGGCATGCAAACGAAAATGCATATTAGACAAGGCTAAGTAAGCATTCCATCTATTAGTTATTCATTTTAAACATGCAGTTGGATTGGACTTGGACATGACTGGGACAGAAAATAACAGTTTTGGGTAGTATACTGATTTTAATTATGTAATTCAGTCTATTCTAGCTAAAGATAAGGCTTTTACGGAAAAAGAAAGAACCTCAAACCGTGCTACCAACTCTTTTGGCAGGATTACCCCAGTAAATAAACCCATTCAAATATATTCAAAGTATTCATATTAACTTTAAGTGTCTTAATCAAACTATGTCGATGATGTTGAAATAGGCTAATAGCATGACGTATCCTTAACTTTTCTTCGTTCTGTTATGTTTCGAAGTTTTAACATTCTTTTATTTATCTTTAATTTTTTTTCAGATAAGAACGTTCAAGATGGTTAAACCAAGAAAAAGATTTCAAAACTAGAGCTTGACATAAGTTGGCAACAATTTTCTCTCTTTGAATAAACAACCGAGAATAAATGAAAGAATACACACACAAAAATAATAATAATATTGTAAAAAGAGCCCCCAGGAAAGCCGAACAGCAACTTGTTAGGATACTTCCCAAGAAGAACAAGATCTGAATATAATGAAATATAACCAGAAAGAAACCCAAGTATAAGCCACTTGGAACTTCCCTCTTGAGTACTCTCACCCAAGCCCTTCATCCCTCCACAAAATAATTTTACTCTCACTTACCCTTCCTCTATTTATAACAAGTAGTAACCCCAGTAACCACCCTTACACAATAACTACTAGTAGCTTCCTATCTAATTACCCTTATATGTAACGCCCCAAGATTTGGAATTTAATTTATTATCTTAAGTGTAGTCATTTTAATTTTGGATGTTTTGAATTAAGTGATTTATGAACATTTGATTTTATTAGACATCAAGAAAATATCTAATGGTGATATTTATTTGGTTAAAGATAATGGTGATGTTTTATTTGGAAAGGAAAATAATAATAAAGGGATTGTTGTGATTGGTTGATTTTGAAATTTAAAAGGAGATTTGGTGGGATTTAGTGAAGAGAGAGAAAATTGGTTTTGGTTAGGTTAAAATAAGGAAAAGGAAAGGGAAAAATAATTTTGGCCAATTAATGGTGTTTAAAAGTCCATTGGGACCCGTGCACCATAAAACTCATCTTCTTCTTTGGAAAAAAAAACGGGAAAAAGCAAACCTAACCCTAGTAGAAGAACCCTAGCCGCCGCCGCCGCCACCGCCACTCCACCGCCGTCGTCGGTCGCCGCAAACCCGCAACAAGCCGCGTCAGCCACTCTCTCCGAAAAAGTCTTCCCCGCACCATCGAGGTTTCCGTCAGCCGCAGGCCTTTCCGTCACCGCCGCCCGTTTTTCTCTTCCTCCGTCCGATCTCCTCCGCCTGGCAGTTGTCGTCGGCCGTCTGCTCTCCGTCACAGTCCGCCGCTCGTCGTTGCAGGTCAAGCGGTTGGTAGCGCCGGTCGCCGTCGAAGCCAACCGCGTCAGGTCGTCGCCCCTATCCAAACCCGGAGACCCGAGCCACGTTGCCCCAGCTGTTGTTCCGCGCCTCCTGCGTGAAGCCGAGCCGCCAACTGCCAGCCGCGACGAGGAAGCCAAGCCCCCCCAGTCGAGCGCCGCGCGCGAGTCGTGCGCGATCCCCCGAGCCGTGCGCGTCTGCCTGAGCCGAATTCTCTACTCCCAGCCGAGCCGCCAACCATTTTTGAGCTGCCAAGCCTATTTTTGGCTCTTTTCTCACCTATTTTTGGTAAGTTGATTGGTTTATTTGGCATACCCAGCAAAGACTCAATTTTTTAACTTAAATAATTTAATTTGGATTAAATTAAATTATTTTCCTTAAGGAACATCTTGGACCAAGTGATTTTGCAGCGTGGGATTTCTTTGTTAAGGGCACAAGCGTTGCGACCTCGACCTAGGGTAAGTTATTTCAACTGAATTTTTGGGTCTTTGGTCGTTTGGTGATTTAGTTATGAAAGTTGGCGTTTTCTAAACATTTAGGACCTCGTTGCTTGGAAAGCGTGACTTTTCGGTTAGAACTCATTGAGCTAATCTTCAGGTAAGAGATTCTCCTACTAGACCTTCGAATTACATTAAAGAGACCACATGTTTGAATTTATGGTTACGTATGAATGGTAGCTAAGTACCTAACTCAAGGTTGTTGAGAGAGAGAGACTGATATTGAAATTGTGTCTGCTGATTGACTTTATGGTTAGCGTGAATAGTATGTCGATGCTACCGCCTTCATTCTAACGACATAGTTTTGTAGTTGAGGATGACGTGATATGATATGCTAGGGTTGGTACGTTATGGTTTGATATGTTATAGCATGATTTGACGTAATTATGACATGTATGATAAGTTATGATGTGATTGATGAGATGTAGTGTACATGCTATGAGCAGGGTGTATGTTAGCTTCTTATTAGAGTCGTACCCACATGAGTGTCCTT
Organism: Cucumis melo; assembly: GCF_025177605.1. Classification (NCBI taxonomy): domain Eukaryota; kingdom Viridiplantae; phylum Streptophyta; class Magnoliopsida; order Cucurbitales; family Cucurbitaceae; genus Cucumis; species Cucumis melo. The sequence continues at coordinate 18,468,416 of NC_066861.1, forward strand.
CGGGATCACCACTATTATGACACAGACATGATGGAGAGACCCGACGGGGTCGCTCACACTTATGACTGCGTAGTCTGACGGGATTACCAATCTGACATTGACATTGACATAGACATGACGTGAGTGATCTGACGAGACCACTCATAGCCCGATCGTCTTAGGTGTTCCCTAGGAAATCACCAAAGACCAGCTTGTTCCTACGGGGCACAGATTGCACGTGTTCGGGGACGCACCATTTCAGGGGTACCAGTTGGATCGTTACATTATATCCCTTAACTAACATCATACCAAATATCTAGTACCTAACAAAACTATGCCAAAAGGGGATCAATTTAAACAAAATGAGAACTATGGGATAATTACCAAAGTCTTTATAAACAGAAACCCAAGGAATAAAACGGCAATGAATTGATACCATACCTTGATTGACTATCCACAGATTCAATGCCATCTTCCATTTCTTCTTCTTCAAGTTCCTCCTCATCTTCTTCCTCCACCTCTTCCTCTTCCTCCTCCTCCAAATCACCCCAATGCTTGGTCTTATCAACAGGTTCCTCCTAAATGAGGCATCAGACAATCAAATAAAGACATATACACAGACCTCACAAAAGGGTGGACAAGAGAATGGCAATATTATCAAATGCTTCTTCCTAAACGAAGCTTAGTATAAAGGAATGTCTTAAAATCTGAGTGCTCCACAGAAAGAAATTGGCATAAACTAAAAGATAAACCATGTTGGAGTCAAAAAGGGAATCAGCAATGAAGTATCAGACATAAGAGATTAAGAGCAAATATTGAATTTGATAAATTCACATCTCCAAATTGCTGTTCACCATTAATATCTGAAATTTTACCCCATCTCTATAGATCTAGCTTGAACACATTTTATATCGTTCCAATTTTATTTTATGTCCTCGAAGGGACAGTTTAGCAAGTCTTATAAGAACCTAAATTTTGGATATTTAGTTCTGCTTTTCATGAATCCTATCCATCCTTCACTAAATTTCAATAAAAAAACCTTTTGATACAAAATAAATAAGATACCTCGTAGTTAGCTTGCTCCTGTTGCTGAACACCGAACACATCTCCATACAATGGACGGCCGTACTATCCATGAAAACAGAAAGAAGAATGATAAGATTTAGCAGATTAAAATGAAGAAAAAAATATGACAAGTCAAATACTCACTTCATCCACAGGAGGCTTGCCCCAGCCACCAGGATGGTAACCAAAGCTAGCTCCAGGTGGAATGGGAGCATTGAGTCCTGGAATCTTGAGATCTGGATAGGATGGTGGAGGACCATATCTCTATGGGAAAAAAACACAAAGATAAGTGAAAGATCACAAATACAAACAGCTTCAAGAAAACACGATCAGATTTCAGTTTGACATATAAGTTTAGTCATCCAACCTGCATGTTGATGAGCCATGGAGGAGGAGCGCCTTCTGGCATACCAAGCGCTTCTTTCAGTTCTTGTGACAGCATGCCTGGTTTCATCTCCCTCAACTTAACCTGTATGCCAATGAACAAACAAGTAAGGAAGCTAAATTCCCACAGATTAACTACTCAATACCTGTACACAAGCAGCAGCAACAATGTTAAAATAGTTACTTCTATACCAGCTCCTTATTTATGAACTTGAAATGCACATTGACCAAAGAACACTGGATAAATAATAGCAATAGCCTAATACCTCGAATTCTTTCCCTTCGTAGTACAGATCTCCAAGAGTTGTCAGCTTTGGCTTCGTTTGGTACTTGAAAAATGCATCATGAAGAACCTAATGCATAATAACCAATTTAATTAGTAAGAATGTACACATTCTTGACAACAAGGACATCTAGAAGCAGACATAAAACTAGATATTATCAATCAAATACATATCCAATCTAAAGGTAGTAAATACCTGATAATCAATATCCATCTTTCCCATCTTTGGCTGCATTCGTTCTCTTTGCTTTTGCTTCAATTTTTTACTATCCTCTTTTTCTATGTATGCCTGCATAACAAATATAATAAAGAATTGGATATTACTTTTTCTGGATAAGAATTGACAATTCCAGGCATCACATTGAGCCTAGCATGTGCATTGAAATACATTTAGACAGAACATGGTTTCACGAGCGTAATATGAACTAAAGTTGTTTAAGAGCTACCTGTCGAATTTTCTCAATTCCTGTTGCTGCAATAAAATCTGGAAGTTGGAATGGTTGCTTCTCGATACCACGCTTCCCCTGCAAATAAATCCAACCATATCTAAGTTCCAATCAAACTAAGATATTAATTCATCAACAGAATCATAAAATGGCAGTGTCATTATTAACAGAAAGGCAGCTAAGATTTTAAAACAGAATGATTATCATATTGATGTAGTATACAACAAAAAATATCATGCAGTACAAATTTGCCCATGCGACATAAAATTGTTCACATCCCAGCCCACACCACAAAATATACTAAAATAGAAATAATCCATGGGTGCTCTTAGCAAACACCTACAAGTTCCAGCTCCAACAGTGTCACAGCCACACCCCTGCAAGAATCAGATATGTACATATAAGAGAAACCTTATCAACATGATCTTCCCTCAGTCAACTCTCTCATTTCCTCATGTTGAATATACCCATCAATTGTGCATAGATGTATGCAGACGTAGACTTAATACCAGCAGAATTACTGACCTGTAAAAATTTCCTTTTCTGACACCAATGCCTTGGCACAGGAACTGTATTTCGATAAGATTTTAGATAAACAAGTAACTTGGGATCAGCAGCAGTTGCATCCCAGATCTGAAAAGTACATAGATAAGCACACAAGAATATCATAAACAGAAAATGCAACCTGGCACTCCCTGGTGTCAGGTTTTTATGATGATTTTGTAAGGTAAAAGATACATGCAATACAGTACAAAGTGCTCTATATCTACCTCAACAACATCTGGTCTCGAACAAATCTGCTTCAACTCCGCAATTTTCATACGTCGTTGCAGCTGAAAGTAGCAAGAACCATTACTTTCAGATCATTACGACAAGAAATAACCAAGGCCATCCTTCATGCATAAATGGTACGATAATAGCAAGGCTCTATACCTTCTTTTTCTTGTTTGACAACCCTTTTTCCTTTTGTTGGTTATCAAGTTCTTCATCATCAGAATCTGAGTCTGACTTCTTAGACGTTGCATTTTGGGCAGACTCATCTTTATTTTCATTCTCCTACGTATAAATAAAAAGCAGAGATTTCAGAGGATTGCATCATGACTGAAGAAACTGAACTGATGTTGCATCATGACTGAAGGAACTGAACTGATAAGCAAAATTACATGAGTAGGTTTAAACTTACCTCAGCACCAGCAACCTCACTAAAAGTGAATTTCTCAAAAACTTTTCTAAAATCTTCATCCAAGCTATCATCTAGTTCAGCCTTCTCAGGTACATATTCAATTTCTACTTTCTCAACAACCTATAAATTCAAAAACAAATAAATGCAATTTGAATGGCTCATTAACATCAAGAAATTTATTTAACCATATGGCACACACAGTGAAAAAGAAGAGGAAAATGACTCATGCAAGTTCTTGCTGTCCAACAATCAAGATTCTAAGTTCTTTGTTGTTTAAATAAGAAACAATAGGCACATGTACATTCCTCAAAAGAAGGAATACGAACAACGTAGGAGTCAAGGTAGAGAAAACCCTGCACAAGGCTAAAGGAATATCACAATGGGAAACATTAATAATCATTAGCTAGCTAAAGTTACAAAACCCTAAGTCCTACTAACCTTATTAACCAAATTCCAGGAAGAAATATCAGAGATAAATTAGCAGCACCGTGCCCTTCAACAAAGAGACTAAACTTCAGCTCAATGGAAGGGTTAAAATAAGAAAAGACTCTAATGACTCATAGCCGTATCATGACACCTATGGTCTATATACCAAGAAAGATACTGGAATTACTAAAGATTGGTTTCTCAATGTATTATTCTCTACGAACTTGCGAAAGATAATGGAAACTTAAACAAATGAGCTAGCTTTACCTGGTACGGGTAGGGCTCGGTGCTACGTACTCACTTTCTAAACTCACATACTCACTTTCTAAACTCACATACAGCATCATCTATATCTCAACTTTAATCGGCTTTTTATGGTAAAAAGAATGATAGATGTCCTAGTCTCGTAGATGGATCTCTCCTTCCTACAACAACCGAAATTCTACCTATCTAGTTCAACCTTCATTCCAAAAACCAGTATTTCCCAAGAAAACTCGAAACACTTGGAGAACATAACCCTAAAACCACAAGCCGACAAACATTTCCTTAGCATAAAATAAAGAACTTAAGAAAACAAACCTGCAGTGGATCATCGTTCTCCTTCGTGTCGTCGCCGGAAGCGTCACTATCGTCTCCACCAGCAGCCTCCTTCACCTTAGAGGCCTTCTGGTTTTTCTTCTGCTTTCGTCGACGACGACGTCGTTCACTTTCTCGTGACTTCTTGACGGCGCCAGATTTAGGGTTAGAATTGAGGTCCAAGTCACCATTCGAGACAACTCCATTTGGCTGAGAAACCTCCACAGTCATGCTCGGATTCAGTCTTCACAAAAATCGACCAAGAAACAAACCGCGTGCAGCTGTGAGAATGGGGAGAAGAACGAAACATAACAATCAAAATGGAAATGTACGGAAATCAGCAGATGATGAACAGAAAAACAAACAAAACCGAGTAAGATGCAGAAAAATAACAGAAAAAAAAAACCATAGGGTAAAGAAGAATACGAACCTGTTTCCTGCAAGGCCACGGCGGTGGAGGATAACAAGGGTAGGACGATAAGCAGGTTATTCGTCGATTCTCCGGCGAGGGCAGAAAACGAGAGACAAGGCGGAGTTAGCAGCACAAAATCATAGAAATATATTGGGAAAGAATTTGTGGAAAGGGCAGCTTGCGACGTGAGGTTGCAGAAGAGAGTGAATGAAAAAGAAAATCGATGAAAAGATGCGCCCACGACCGTAAATAGCAATGGTGGAGGTTGAGGGAAAAAGAAATTAATTAATGAAAGTTAGGAGTGAGGTTGAAGTGGCGGTGTGTGGCGCTACAAGGAACGATGGAGAAGAAAAAAACCTGGGTGGAGGTCGATAGGAGAGAGGAGAAACTGAGAAAAAGAGAAAGGGGTGAAGAACGAAGAATCCCAAGGCCCTAAGGATTATTTCGGTAAATTGTCCAAAATAACCGTTTTCACCCTTCTAAAATAGCACACATTCATTCTCAAGTGGTGGATGTGTTTTCTCCATCCTCCTTGGCCAAGTTTGAGACTAAGCTTTTCAATTAAATGTTTTAAATTCAAAAGAAACTAGGGGTTAAATCCAACCTCAATAACCCGAGTCAAACTACCCAATTTATATTATATGAGTTGAGTTAGATAGTAGATTGGAGTTAAAAAAATTTGTTCAATCCAACCTAACTAGAATTAATAAATATATATTAGTAATTATCATTTTGTTTTCATTAAGTATTAAAAGAGTATTTTGTTAAACGACTTTGTAGGAAGTTAAACGACCGCATGAAAAGTTAGATAATCGTGTAAAAAGTAAATGATTGTTTGAAGGTCGGAAGCTAAATAGTCCCGTAAAAGGGTAAACAATCGTATAGACAGCTAAATGATCGCATAAGAAGGTCAGTGATCGTATAGAAAGCTAAACGATTGTGTTAGAGGTTGAACAATCGTATAGAAAGTTGTGATCTTGTAAGAGGTTGAAAGCTAAACGATCTTGTAAGAGGCTAAACGATGGTGTAGAAAGCTAAACAATCGTATCAGAAATTGAACGATCGTATAGAAAGCTAAACGATTGTGTAGGAGGTTGTAGGGTAAACAATGAAGATTATTATATGGTGCAAAAATCTGATAGTATAATAGCATCTTCATTAAACTTTACAAACTTTAGGAAAGAAAAAAAAATCAATACAACCCAATAACCCAACCCAAAATTTACGAGTTAGGTTGGAAAATTAATTCGAGTTATTCGGGTTGCCAACCTAACTAACCCGAAAATATGGGGTAGATTGAAAATGTCTCCCAACCTAACTCAACCCGTTTACAGCCCTAAAATAAAATATGTTACACAATTACTAAAATATCCTTGAGTTAAAAGAACCCTTTATCTTTTAGGTTATGAGACAAGACAAGCTACCCATGTTGTTTAAGTTTTCACTTTCTTTGCTCTCAAACTCGCTAAAGTTCACAATTTTTCGTGTGCTAAAATAGGTTTAATGCATCTTCAAGCTTCAATTTGTAAAGGTATTTCACTTTTAATGAATCTCATCTTTTATTCTGCCCTTAAGATATATTCAATTAGAGTTTTTCTGCAAAATCTAAGAAACTAGGCATATACTATTGGATTTTTTTACATATTTTGTGTTGTTATTTTATGTGAAGGGATAAAAGCCCTACACAGCAGAAAAATAATAGAGACCTTAACTCAATTTAATTAGGAACCTAAAAAAAATATTTCAGTACATTGGCAAAACCTTATTTATGGCTAAACATGCTTTCAAGAAATAAATAACAGAGAAATAGTAAACACGTTGACATCTCTGAATGTGCACAACTCCAAATTAGGCACCACCACTTGGAAACCTTCCTATTCTCTAATTGAGATTAGGTTTGTGGGAACCAATTGGAAGGGAATTTTTACAAAGAAAATTTTTCTCTTCAAAGAGAATTTAAGAGAATTCGCATTCCCAGAACTGTTCTATGTATTGCTTATAACTCTCCCTTCTTCATACTAAAGAATATGAAGAAGAGGGAAGTTGGAAAGAATAAAGGAACGTGGAACTCATGTTCCCTGTTAATTTAATTTATTAAATGAATAATATTATTAAATTAATTAATTAATTAAATCATATTTAATTAATATTTTTCATTTAAATCATATTTAAATGAATATCTCTCACATAACCTATATTTTTAATTTAATTAATTTAATTAAATAAAATCAAACTAAATTATTAATTAATTCTTTAATTAGCTAATTATTAAATTAAATATCTTTTAATTAATTTAATCCAAATTTGAATCATACTCAAATAAAAATTTCTCTAGTTTTAATATGTATCATATACCCATTAAATTTTAACCTATAATTTTAATATGAATCTAATTCACATTTAAATTAATATTTGAACTCATTCAAATATTTTATTCTCTCATAAATTTAATTTTGGATAAATTAATTTTGAATCATATCCAAAATTAAATTTATATAATAAAGTCTAATTAAAATATAAACTTTATGTTATCATGTATCATCATACATTATATTAATTCCCAAAATAGATTCAAAAATTTTAAATTACAACCAATATAAATAAATCTCATTACTGTTTATGAGTTAGGAAGGGAACCTAATGGACCTATAGATTAGAAGTTACAACGATATGAGATTAATTGGCTAAACTCATTAACCAGATTAATCAATATTCATTAACTATGTATACACTTCACTAAAGACTTACAGCTGAATTCTTCTCATTGTAAATATATTTTTGTGTCCATGGATACAGACCAATACTAGTAAGTTGTCCTTCACAAGTGTTCATAACACCAGTTGGGTCAAAATTAGCGTTTTTACCCCTCGGTTACTTTTAGTCCTTAAATACCAGTGCTTCTCTAATAAACAACTTGTTTATGGTCCAACCACTAAACAGAAACCTCTCTCGTGCCATAAAAAAAGTAGGACCCTTTGTTCAAGTCCTAGAGACACCATTTAAGGGAACACTTATCTACTTACCTTAAAGTTGGGAATGAGTGAATTCCATATTGTGTGATTATGTTCCCAGCTCCCCACTCGGTCTTTGTAACGATCCAAACTTTTAAACTAAGTTATGGTCATTAATCAAAAGATAAACATCAAAAGACACTTTTTTTGAAAAGAGGATAACTAAAATCTTTATAAAATTAATATCAAGACGTTCACAAAAACATAAGATTATCAAAATTAACAAAAATAATTTGAAAATGTGACCCGCGGGTTCTAACAATTTTAAAGAAACAAAAACAAATAAATAGGACAAAATCTTATGTAAAATGGTTAAAATTAAAAAACAAATACTGAAAGACTTATAAAAAAGTGTGGAAGTTGAACTGTGTCCCCATATGGCATGCACAGATCCCTCGTTGTCGCTCGCCAGCTTCTTAGGTTCTTTACCTTAACCTGAAACATTAAACATAGAAAAGAGTGAGTATATAAATATACTCAGTAAGGGACTCACTACTAGTCCCACTAGGTGATTTGCTAACTTCTCAATAGAAACATAAATGTAGTATCGTGTGTCCAACGGAGCACACCTGAGTGAGTGAAACCGTACGAACACCCCTAAATCGTACGAGCGATCCCATGAGGACACCTCTAGTCGTGCGAGAGATCGCAGGTTCACACTCCATCATATATACGTAATACGTAAGTACACCCCTAATCGTGCGAGTGATCCCATTGAAACACCCCTAGTTGTGCGAACGACCCCATATACATAATATAACAGCCCACTAACCGTGTACATTATCTGTAGGTACAAGCCTAAATCGTGCGAGTGATCTCGTAGGAACACCCCTAGTCGTGCGAGCGACCCTATAGATAGGATCACGATACAAGTAGAGTGAGAAACTTATCATATAAAGTTAACAGACATATCATAACCCAAAAGCATGTGACATCATCATAAGCATCATAACATAACATGCATATTAATTGTAACGTCCTTAAGCATGTGATTAACATATCATGTATCATAACAATCATAGACATAACAGTCATCATTAACAACATATCATCTGTCATCACCATCAACTTAACCTCAATCATAATCCATAGCATCGTCTTATGCATTTTAGCTACCATCAATTGCATAATCGTAAATACATGCAGCCTCTTAAATTTAGTTCGAAGTTCCAGTAGTAGAGTCTCTTACCTGGAGATTAGCTTAATCGAATTCTAACAGCAAAAAAAATCACGTTTTCCAAGCAGCAAAGTTCTGAATAGTTAGAAAACACCAAATTTAATAACTTAACCCTCAAAGAATTAAAGGTCCAAAAATCCTTTCGAAGTAACTTACCCAAGATCAAGGTTGAGATCAACTTAGCCTTAACTAGGAGAATTCCTCAGTTCCACTTCTAAACGATCCAAACGGCCCTTTGAGAAAAATAATTTAATTTAATCCAAAATTAAATTATTTAAGGTCCAAAATTAAATCTTTGTTGGGTATGCCAAAACCCAATCAAAACTTACAAAAAAACAGGTGGAAATGGCCAAAAATAACTAGATGGCTTAAAAAAGGCTTGGCGGCTCAAGGTTGAAGAGAAGCGCAGCTCGCGGCTGGGGGCAGGCGCGCACAAGGAGGCTTGGCGCGGCTCGGGTAGGCTACGGCTCGTAACGCGGAATGGTTGGAGGCGCGACTCAGATTCATGCGGTGGCTGGTGCAGCTCAGATTCATTTTGTTCGGGTTGGACTCACTCGATGACGGTACGGCTGGCTTCGACGTCTATTTTCGTTGGGCTTCGAAGACAGCTCGACAAAATCGATGGCCTTCAGGCGGCCGACGACGAAAACAATCGGAGACGTGGTGGCTGACGATGCGTGGAGGAGGCTTCGACGGCTCGACCGGAAGCGACGATGGAGGAGATGCGACGAAAGGCAGACTGACGATGAAGAGCAGACGGACGGCGCGATCGTTAGCGGTGTGCGTCGATCGGCCGGTGACCTGTGCGTGAGAAGGAGTCGAACGAAGAATGTAGTCGGCAATGGTGGTTGGAGCGACGACTATGGTTTGGAGAAGAGAAAAAAATGAAGAAGATGGAGACACGTAGATCAAAGGACTCATATATAATAATAATAATAATAATAATAATAATAATAATAATAATAATAATATCATTATTATTGTTCTTTCTCTCTCCTTTTTCAAATACAAACAAATCTTATCTCTCTTCATTTAAAACTCCCATCCAATCAAACTTTTTCTCTCTCCCCCTAATTATCTCTTATTAAATAATAATTATATTTTCCATTATATAATTTTTACTTTAAACTTCTTTCAACAATACAATATATATCCTAAAATAATTTTATCTCAACAATTATCTTAATCTTCTTCTTTCTAAAATGCCATATCTTTTCCTTAACAAATATAATTATCCTTTTCATTTTCCATACTTTCCATATCTAAAAAAAACACTTCCCAAAATTCATTAAATAAGCACCCAAGATTATTTAATTAAACTCCAATTTCTAACAATTAATTAATAAATCGATAAGCAACGTCCATTCTTTTGAACTTAATTACACAAAATTAAGATAATGATTTCCAAAAATTATCTAAATTTTTTGGGTGTTACAGTCTTGTACCCAAAATGATAAGCATATTAAGTCGACAATCTGGCCACTCTCACCCATATAAATCAAAGAACAATCCCTCACGAACAGGAGTTCATAATACACTCAAGATTAAGACTAAGTTACCTAGGTTATCGTAATGAAATATAAACTCAACTAGTTAACGGAGTTACATCTAGTGATTACTATTTCGTAGTTCGGTCTTATGCAAACTCATTGCGTAAGATACCCTCACTCGCATGTCGTCTACATGAACGCGTTGGATCAATGTGTTTGTATCAAATACAATGTGAGCCATATCCATAGTTTTACCAGGATAAGGTACCCAGTCTTAACCTTATGCTATAGACCCTTTAAGCTGATCTTGAATATTGATCCTGGTATGTCTCTACATACTGTTCAAAGACTCATCAAACAACTTTAGGATGTTAGTTTATTGGATTTAGGTTATTAAGACAAAATTAATAATATAATCAATCACTTATTGAAATTATAATAATAATAAAACACTTTATTAATAACGATCAATGAATTATATTTACTATCTACGACTTTTAGGACATAAAATCCAACATTATGTAGGTTGGCTTCTTTCGATGAATTTGGGTAACTTCAACCTTCTATGCAAAATAAGACATGAATCTTGATCGGGATTTTGTTGAAGTTGGCCAAGATTCATGGAATTAGTCCCCCATATTTGGATGTTTTTAATGTATTTTGTGAGATCGCAGGGTATTTGTGTCCCGAGAATTGCTCGAAATGTTTTTTAAAATTCATTTGAAACTTTAATCTCGTGGCACACCTGTATAAATGTCCCAAGTTCTTTATTAAATTTTTTCAATCTCAATCAAATTTGTCTCGAGATAGCCCCAAGATTTTTGATAGATTCTTTAGAGATGTGTGTTGTTTTGTCTATTTTTTGTTCTAATTGATCTTCCACATGCTTATTTTTTGTTTTATTTTATTTTATTTTATTTTTTGGTTTGGCAGACGTCCTTGGCTACTAAAATTTGCACTTTTAATTTCTCTCTAACTTGACATGTTGTTCTCATCTATCTAAGACTATCAAGAACATAAAAAATAAGTTGACACTTAGGCAGATGTATATGTTTAAGCACAAATTATTTGAATTTTTTTACATTAAACTAGTGTTTAATATACCTGTATGTCATTATATTTTGTTGTGGAAGGTGGAGGATAATGAGCAGGAAGTGATTAGTTGTAAGTTGTTGGGTAAGAAGGTCTCTTTTGGGAGAGATAAATTTGACACGGTTAGAAGTTAAGGTATATGTCGTGAGGTGTTGTTCAGCTTGAACAAGAAAAAGCTATTAGGGTTAGACAATTATACTTAGGTGATAAGACGAACATGAATGGGTCCGAGCTAGACAAAGATTTCCCTAATCTTCAATTTTAGAGTGACAAGGATATAGTGAAGATGACTAAATATTATATTTTATTGAGTTAGTGATAATGGAGAGGGAAGGGAGACAACACATTGACTGGACCATGTTGCACCTCACAAATGATTTGGAGGAGTTCTGTAGCTATGATTGGGGGGTAACTTGATCTTTGTTAAAACCCTAAGCAGCTTGAAAGGTACACTGAATAGGAAGGTTGTAATGTATAAAAAAAAAGCATGCTAGTAATAAAAAATACATGAATCCTATAGTTTATATAGATTTTCGTTCACCATCTAAGTTCATACATGTTGTTTTATTATATAATTGTAATTGTTGATACTACTTATAACTAACTACACTTAATGGATTTGTAAAATTGGTCGTAGGTTTGGGAAAATAGTTTCGTCACTTAGCGGATGAGTTGCGAGTAAAGTTTCCACTTATGCAATACCACGCATTATCTACATGGCATTGCACGTATTCACCTTAATTGAAGGTGATCAAGACCCAGGTCTTTGGGTTGCAAGTGGTAAATTTGTTTACCTTAAGTAGGGTTTACTATTTAGTATTTCAGTTGTTTTTTACCTAATTTTATAAATTTCTAGTTATATGCAGGCATGTATAACTGATTTTGAGCCTCTAGATGAGGAACACCTTCAGATGAGGAACATGCATACTTAAGTTGAACGTTGGATATTTCGATCATTGAACGTTGAATATTCACCTGGATTAAAGGTGATCAAGACACAAGTCTTCAGGTCACAAGTGGTGAGTTTGTTTACCTTAAGTAAGATTTATTGTTTAGTATTTCAGTTGTTTTTTTACTTAATTTTATTAATTTCTGGTTATATGCAGGCATGTATAACCAATTTTGAGCTTTAGATGAGGAACGTGCATACTTAAGTCGAATGTTGGATATTTCGATCATTGAAGGGTACATAAATCATCCCTATAGCCTAATTATGTGGATGATCGTGAAGGACGACATAAAGGATGACATGAAGAACTAGTAGGTGAGGCCCATATTTGTCCTGATGATGGCTGATTATGCCACAATCACTGTATGTAATGTGATTGATCCATTAGTAGCTTCTAAGCCTTTTAATGGCACAATTGAGACGAGTCGACCAGCTCTTTAATAGTCTAGTGGTACCAGTAATACCTGTGAGTGCAGTCAACAATTACAACGCCTTGAGGTGAAGATGGATTACATGGAGGCATCATTCTTTGCTGAGTTGAAGGTCATAAAGGACATGTTGGTGATGTTGCTAAAGGTAAGCCAATTTGTCATTTGTGTCGTTAATGGTTCATGGGGTATGTTATTTGCTCATACTATTAATATTATTTATAGGGTAAGTTGATTGAGTAGTAACAAATATTACGCAATGGTGAATGGTGAAGATCTATCGTTTGTCGTGCCGCTTGTTGATCCAGATGTCGATGATGAAGTGCCTCAATGCGTACATGTTATAAATCCTCCTTGTTGGCGTTGATGTCCTAAATCTTGTGGTCTTGGAGTTTGTAATTGTATTATACAAGCGTTTTATTTATCTAATAAAATCAAGTATTTTATTTTATTTGACCTTTAGTTGTATTAACCTGAAAACCAATAAACTAATATTCAAGGTTATCTTCTGTAACCTAAAAGTGTATGTGGAGACATACAATTGAATCGTGTTTAAGTGAAAGCCTGAATGGCCTGTAGTAGATGGATAAGGTTGGATACCTTATCCTTATGACATTACGAATACGACCTGCTTTGTAGTTGTTACAATTGTTCTAAAGTGCTAGAGATGATTTGATATCTTGATCATTCATGTCGAGACATTAGAGTGGAGATATTCTATATAGAGAGTTTATATAAGATTGGACTATTGAAATAAATAGTCTCCCTTATTAACACTATTACTAATTGAAACCACATTTCACCAGGATGACCATAGGTGACTTGGCCTGAATCCTGAGTAAGTTATGAACTCCTGCCTATAAAGGTGATCCTTTGATCTACATGAGTGAGAATGACCTATATTACTGACTCAATATACCTACCAATTTGAGGATTCGTCTGATTGGAGAGTTGGGAACACAACTACACAAGAAGAAATTTACTCCTCTATAGATAGAGTAGGTAGAAAAATTACTCTCTTAAAGGTTGATTCCTGGGCTTAAACAATGTAACGACCAAACTTCTTAAACTAAGTTGAGGTCATTACTTTAAGTTGAGGTCATTACTTTAACCAAAAGACACTCTAAAGTTCAACCCAAAACAAATTGTTTAATCCCAAAAGATTGTAAAAAACTGTTTCAAAAATGAACATTAAAGAAAAGTTTAATCCAGCCTTATTTCAACAAAATAAAGTGCAAAAATATTTGTGTTTTAAGTAACAACGAAACATATAGTTGTTTTAAACATAAATCTCAATGCATTCATTAAACTTTAAAAACAGTAAAATGTTAAGCGGAAGCATTTTCCCATATGGCATTCACGGATTCTTCTTGTCCCTCGTTGGTATGCCTCTCATATATACCTTTACCTAAAAAAGTTAAGCATGAAAATAGTGAGTATAAAAGTATACCCAATAAGAGACCTATTATTGGTCCCATTAGGGATAAAAAATGTTAACTTCCTATTATGAGGTACCTACAATATAATAGTCTTGTGATCCTATAGGATACATGTAAATCAGTCTAGTGATCCTGTAGGTTTCACCTAAGCAATCTAGTGATCTCGTAGGATACATATAATCGGTCTAGTGTTCCCGTAAGAACACAATATGTGGTGATCCCATAGGATACCATGCCTGCAAAGTACACTATCCCATAGCTAAAGTTAACAGCTTTTCGTTAGTCCAGATAAGTTCATTCCAGTCTAAATAGTCTAAGATAGTCAAATCAATATATACTCAAAACTATCGACAATATTTCGGTTGAACACATGACAAGTCAAAATAAGCATGCTAGTACACATCTCAGTTCAATTATCAGTGTAGCAAGTTATCAATACATCCAAACTCATGCATAACCAATCAAAATATGAAAATTCACACATGTCTATTTTAGACATTCCACTATATAATTCAGTTGAAAGCTCTCAACTCTACGCATTTAACTTTACACGTAAATAGTCAGACCATTCATATGGTACAGTTCAACTTCAATTTATCTGGTTGTAGAAATCCCTTACCTTAAATTTAGCTAAGTTCCTTAGTCAAACTAAAAATCCAACGAACCAATCCTAAACATAAAGATAAGAAAATTAATAATTTTATTTAATAAAATTATCTATGATCATCACCTAAAAATTTGCAACTCAATATAGCTAGGAAGCAGAACAACAAAACCCACAATTTACACCCTTACCACAAACCACTACGATTTACGGCAAGGCAAAGGCGGTGACTCAGATCTGGGTGTGCCTTGGAGTAGAGATGGAGCGACGACAACAAAATCAGAGGAACGAAAATAGAGAAATTGGATTGACGAAGAGCAATGCTTCGGCTTGGCTAACGAAGATGCTAGATGGGGAGATGGTTGTTCGGCTTGGGTGGTAGGCGACATAGAGTTGATCAAAAAAGAAGAAAAAAAATACAGGCGACAGTCGGTTGGTGAAGTACGAAGAAGAAGAAAGTGAAAGAGGACAATAGGGTGCACCCAACACGAGAAAGGTTAAAATAATAATAAACAAATAATAGTAAGGTGTCTTTGCAAAAATATAACAAAGCGGCAAAATATTTACAGAACGATTTCAAAAACGAAAAAAAGCCCACATGTACACAATGAAAAATACAAAAAAAAAAAATGCACCATCAACAACGCGCGTAATATATTTGGTACACAATCGTTTAGATTTAGCTATTGTTTGATACACGATCGTTTAGATTTGGGTAGGTAAATCTAAACGATTTTTTTCATGATTGTTTGTAGCCAATTGTTTAATTTAGTTTTTTAGATTTGATACACGATCGTTTGGATTTGATCATTTAGAACAACAACAACAGATAACTAATATTTATTTTAGAGACGACTATAATTTTGACTATAATAATCTGTACCAAAACACAAATTATAATAATGCATACTATAATATTCTGCATCCAAACATAGACTATAATAACACATTGTGTATTATAACTCACAGATTATAATAACTCACTCTTCACCCCAATCACTCCCTAAGAATTTTGAGAATATAGATAACCAAAATTTGTAGATTACCCAAAACTATAGATGTGTAAAATTACAAATATCTGTTACTTTTTGTATGAATATTTTTAGGAGTCTTTTAAAAAATATAACAAAGCGGCAAAATATTTACGCTGTATAGAACAATTTCAAAAATGAAAAAAGCCCACAGACCCACAATGAAAAATACCAAAAATGTCCCGTCAACCACGTCATCAACAACACGCGAAATATATTTGGTACACGATCGTTCAAATTTAGCTATTGTTTGATATGTGATCTTTTAGATTTAGATAGCCAAATCTAAATGATTTATTTTTTCAATTCTATCGTTTAATTTGGTTACACGATCGTTTATATTTGGTCATCTAGATTGACTAGACGACCGTTCTAAACGATTTTTTTTTTCAAAATTTGATACATGATTGTTTGGATTAATTTTTTCAATATTCTTTTGGTACAAATTCGTTTAAATTTATTTACGCGATTGTTTATTTTTTCAAGATTCTCTGGTACACGATCCTTTAGATTTGGCTAAACGATTTTTTTTTATAATTCTTTTGATAACAATCGTTTAGATTTGTCTACACGGTTGTTTATTTTTTTTACATGATCGTTCATATTTGGTTACTCCAATCTAAACTAATTTTTTCAAGATTCTTTGTACACGATCTTTTAGATTTAGTTACCCTAATCTAAATGACGTAAAAAAAGAGAAGGAAAAAAAAAAGACAATGGAAAGAAATCGCAACGAAAAAAAAAGAGAAAAAGAAGAAAGACGATAGAAAGAAATCATATTTACCAAATCTAAGCGATGTAAAAAAGAAGGGGAAAAAAGAAAGACGATGGAAAGAAATCGTAGTGGAAAAAAAAGAAGAAAGAAAGAAGAAAAATGATAGAAAGAAATCGCAGCGAATAGGAGAAGAAAGACATAATGACAAACCTAAAATATTTAAAAAATGACTAACTTCATGTGCTTTGTTACACAAACCGTAAATATTTTAGTAGATTGTTATATTTATGAAAATTTTCCATATTTTGATGGATACACAAGAATTTGGATAATTGCTTTTGTTTACTACTAAAAAAAATCTTAAATTTACTTAAAATTTGAAGAGTACTCTGATTGTTATTTATTATTTTAATAGAATTTGAACTTGTAAAATGCATTTTTTTAATTAACTTTATAATATATATGTATGTATTACTTAAATATTTTAAGAAATAAATATTAATCAAGTTTAAATTTGAATGTGTTTAAAAAAGACAACTATGATATAACAAAAGGTGATATATATGGTTAGTTATATTTATTGTAATTGTAAAATAAAAATAATAAAGAGTGATATATTAAACAAAAAAGGAAAGGTAAATAAGTAAAATGAAATGTTCTTTAATACAGAAAGAATTTGAAAAAATCATGCTTCAAGATGACATCCAAAACTCTCTAGATATCATCTTAATAGCATCTCAAGATGTGTCATCTTGTATTATTACAAAATAAATGCATTATTGCAAATGATGCCCATTACATAGACTTGAATGCCTATGAAATAAATGACCCCTTGGTTGGAGTAGAAGGAGTGAAGTTGTGAACTCCACCTAGTTTTTTGTTAAGTTCAAGAAGTTTATAAGCTCCACGACTAAAAAATATATCAATATTAAACTTTATTAACTTCTAAATTTCATGACTTCATAGCTCTACTACTTTGTTTGACTCCCACATTAACAAACGATCCTTACAAATCACTTTGAGAGAGGTTCATGAGAAATTGTTGTAAGTTGGGCTAAGCGTTCCATCAGTTGATTTTGACCTACCACAAGAGCTTGTAATTGAGCTCTTAATTCACTTAACTCAGCTTCAACTACATCTTGCACAATGGTTGTTATTTCTTCTTTCCTTGTGGATGTCTCCTTTAACACATTTGATTCTCTTCTTTCTAACTCCCCTCTCAGTGAAGATTGCTCATCTCCTACCTATTTTTATAACCATAATAAATCAAAACCAATCAACGTTGTTTCACAAAAGATGTCACACACGCATGTATGTTTTCTAAAGAGCACAAACCACTTTCAACAACAGTAACTATTACAATTATATCTACAAACTTAGTAGAGTAAAAATTAAATCCTTAAAAGACGCATTTTTGTATCTATGTGGTTTAAGTTTTTTATTTTATGAAATTAAGCTTATTTTGTTTCAATTTCTTATAATTTTTTTTTACTTCTCAGAGTTCAATTCTTAATCAAATTTCATAAAAAAAAAATAAGTTAGCTGAATTTTATTTATAAAAAAGGTTTAAAACTATCTTTTTCTTTTTTTATTTCCAAAACTAGATTTGGCTTTTGAAAACATTGATACAAGGTATATAACTAAACAAGAAATTTAGAGGTGAAAAAAAAGGGTTTATATAGTTATTTTCAAGACAAAAGAGAATGATTATAAGTTAACGATGAGGACATAAATGTTATTTAAAATCTGATGGATATCAAATGAAGCCCAAAATAACATATGATATCAATTAATGCATGAGACTTAACATATTATAAAAAGCACATTAAAGTACATAGCCATTATCTACACTATATATCTATATCTTTTACTATATATAAAAAGATAGAAGTAGATAAATTTGTATCTTCATTTTATCCTTTCATTATAACTTTCTTTTTGTCTTATTTTATGACAATTTTGTCATCACATAGTCTTATTTTATGACAATTTTGTCATCACATAGTTTTAATGATTATGGCCATTTTCACATTCTACAAGATAAAAATTACATTTCCTTAATTTTTCATTTTCTTATTATAACTTTTCTCAAAATTCTAAAATTTTCTCTCCAATTAATTATGTCATTTAAATTTATTCAAATTCATTTGCATTCCTCTCTATCCTTTAATCTTCTATCTTCCAACTATTCATATTCCCTTAACTCTTTTGTATTTCTTTCAACCTTTCAAATTCTTCTTTTTCAAATTTTTGGGTATAAATATCTCATTCTTTTTTTTTTCCACTCATGTTCACAAATCACTACAAAATGCTAGGAGTGAAGAAGAAAAACAAATCAAATTATGTTTTTTATTTTTATTTTTTAATTTTGTCTATTTTATATTTAGAAGTATGTTTGTGTATATATATTCCTTCATTCATTTGTTTCTTTTTAATACACAACAGAAGTTGGAGAAACTTGAACCACCAACGTGGTTGACATGTAGATATATCTATACTCTTTTTGTATAAACTATGTAATATTGAGAATCTTTTTTTAAAGACTTGAAAGTTGATAAGTTTTTGTAACATTTTTTCTACTATATAAAAAGGTTTTCTTGATTTTTTTTCTACCAACGTTGTTATTGAGAAATTTGGACCCATCAAATGGATTGTGTTGTGGGACAAGATTGGTATGTTAATCATTTAGTAAAAATATTATATATGTTGAAATAGCAATGGATAATCATGCAGAAAAACAAGTTTTTTCTTCCACGAATACCATTAAGCCTACCAAATGACAATAAATATTCAATTTCAAGAGAAAACAATTAACAATTTCCCATTCATTTATGCTTTGCAATGAAAATTAACAAAGCACAAGGACAAACAATTCCTAAAGTTGGAATATATCTTTCCTAAAATATGTGTTTTATCATAGATAACTTTATGTTGCACTATTTAGAGAAATTTACAACAAAAGTTTGGATCAAGCTCAAAGGTAACAATAAGTTACCTTCAAATTGTACCAAAAAAAAAAAATATATATTTATAAAGAAATCATTTTTTTGACATATGCAAGTCTTACATTTAAATTCTTATATTTTAATCTAATTATTATAACTTCTTCTCATGTGTAACGCTCCAAATTAAAGTAATTTATTTTAATTATTTTAAGTTTAATTATGAAATTTTTTTGGTGTAATGTTCATTCAATTGTTGAAATATTTGATTTGTGGATATTGAAATTTATTAGATATTTTGGAAAATGTCTAATTGTTTAAATTTGAAATTTTGATTAAAGTTGTTTGTCGTAAGAGATTTGTATTTGGGAGAAATTTGATTGATTATATATGTGATTATATAATTAATTGAATTTGAAGTTGAAATAATTACATTATGTAAATAATATAATTATGTAAGGATATTTATGTTAGGAAAGATAAAGGTAATTTGATTGGAGAGAGAGAAATTTGAGTTTAAAAAAAAGATTTAGTGGGTTTTTAATGAAGAGAGAGTATAAGATTTTTGGGGAAAAGAATAAAGGAAAAAGAAAAGAAAATAATAATAATCTTATATTATTATTAATTTTCTTTAATTAGGGCCTCGGGATGCGTGGTAACTATTCATCATCTTCCTCACAAACCCTAAAGAAACCCTAATCTCAAACCCCATTCAACTCGCCGCTGCCAACCTCCTCTGTTCGACAGTCACCGTGAATCGTCGTGTTCCGCCGTTTGTTCGCATCAGCCGTCTCCTCCTTCGCAAGTCGTTCGTCCCAAGTGTCTCTATCTCCATCGACATCTCTGTCGTGCAGTCGCTGACCATCCGCGTAAATCGAGCCGACAGTCGTCCTCATTGCCACGTTTTTATAAGCTAGCTACTTGTCTCAATCGTTCTGCACATCGAGCCGTCTGCAAGTCGCTACGTTTTCGTTGTCCATCAGTCGATCGTCCGCGTTCGCCCGAGCCGCGTAAGTCATCCGCAGCAACCGCGTCCTTGAGTTAGTGGAGTCGCACGCGTGTTCTTCAGCCGAGTCGCGCTTTGAGCCTACCCCTGCCCGAGCCGATTTCCTCTTCCAGCCGTGAGTCGTGCCCGAGCCATCCTGTCTTCCAAGCCGAGCCGCCAGTCTTAATTTTTGGTCTTTTTTCCCATCTATTTTGGTAAGTCTTTGATAAATTTGATTGGGTTTTGACATGTCCAACAAATATTGTTTTTGGACCCTAAATAATTTAATTTTGTGTTAAATTGAATTATTTTTTCTTAAAGGACTGGTTAGATCAATTGGAAGTTGAATTGTGAAATTTTTCAGCTAAGGGTAAATTGAATTCAACCTCAACTTTGGGTAAGTTGAATCAATTGGATTTTTTACCCTTAAGCATTGGTTAATTAAATTATTAAGCTTAGTATTTTACCCTTAATGTTTAGGATTTTCTTGGGAAATTTGACTTTGCAGGAGTGTATTTCTATAAATTAAGCTAATTTTCAGGTAAGAGATTCTCCTACTAGACCTTTAGATTGAAGCAAGAGCTTGCATGCAATTTTTCGTTATGCGTTGATATAGCTAAGATGCATAATGAGTTTATGTTATGATAACTGATAATCAGGGCAAAGTTTATGTTTATGTTGACGGTTAATTATGACATGGTAGTGTGATGATGATCATGTTTGATGATGTTGATGTTTATGCATGAATTATTAATCTCATCATTAAAACTGCTACGATTAATATCCATACCACGCTTATGATGCTATGTTATGCTACATGCTATGAATAAGGTGTATTGTTAGTTTTTTCTATTAGAGTCGTACCCACATGGGTATTCATTTGGATCATCACCTTTTTATGACTGTGTAGTCCGACAGGATCACTGAGATGATATGTTTATGAGTGGCTCGACGGAGTCACTCACAGCCCAATTATCTTAGTGTTTCTTCCGAGATTCACTAAAGACCAATTTGTCCTAGGCGTGTCTTGTGTTCACCGAAAACCAGAGATGTTCCTACGGGATCACGGATTGCATGTGTTCGGAAACGTGCCAGTTAGGGGTATCACTTTACAGAACTCAGAAAGTTAACAGTCACCTAGCGAGACTAGTAATGATCATTTGTTTTATGAACATTTGTTTTATTTTCCAATTTACTTTAAGAAATTTTATTTTCCTTTGAGTAATAATGATCTCAGCTTAGTATAAGAAGTTGGGTCGTTACACCATGTACATCTAATTCTATTACATTTTGTATTTCGTACCTTTAAATTTAGCACAACTTAAACATATACATGCAATGTTTACTATAATCTAAAGCTACGCATTATACGTGTCAAGCACGTATCTTTTACTAGTATTATAAAAAGGACGCTAAATAGCATATAAGAATTAGAGAAAATGTAAATACCTTTTCAACCGCGGATGAGATTGATGATGAATTTTCCAAAGTTCCTTCCATCAACTTGAATGATTTGCAGTGGCGTACATCTAGCGCTGTCAATGATGGACATTCTAAAGTATATCTCCCTGGATAAAACCTCTTGAACTCGAACAAATTCCAAAGAGTCAATGATGTCAACCCACTCAACACAAACGACGCATCATCATCTCCATCTCCATCATCTCCTCGTTTAGCAACAATTTCCTCAACTCCACAGAACTGTATTTTAAGCACTTCAAGTCGTACAAGATCCTTAGCTATGGATACAGGGAAGAGATTCAAAAGGCTTTGACAATGAATTGTATGAACAAGTTGGAGAGATGGATAGCTTAAGAATTTGTGTGGATCCGAGCTCCATATGTGCTTTAGCTTAGGTAGACGAAGCAGCTTCAACTCTTTCAAATGGTTAGCTCCAACGGCTGTTACTTGGTTGGCATTGATAACTGGGATTTTCTTCACTTGAAATATCTCCACTAGGGAACTGCAATCTGTAACGTTTAATCTCTCGAGATTTGTCACTCTGTTCAGCATGTAATTTGGAAAGATTGTCTCTAGTTTTTTGCAATGTCTGATGTCCACTTTTTTCAGCTTTGTGAAGGATCCTG
The DNA here is from genome assembly GCF_025177605.1 of Cucumis melo. Taxonomy (NCBI): domain Eukaryota; kingdom Viridiplantae; phylum Streptophyta; class Magnoliopsida; order Cucurbitales; family Cucurbitaceae; genus Cucumis; species Cucumis melo. The sequence goes on from NC_066861.1 coordinate 18,491,120, forward strand.
AAGCAGCTTCATTGACCCATAATGTCTCCAAAGCATCCATGCGAGAGATTAAGAGGGACTCCAGGTTCGGAAAAACATCCTGCATTATATTCATCATTTCAATTTAATTATAACTTTTGCTCAAAAATCAAACTAGTACGGTAAGTTTAAATATATGAACAAGTTGAAGGCCTTGAGTTTTGAATATTCTGGAAGCCTCTGAACCTTTTTTTAGAAAATTATAATAATATATATACCTCTTTTTTGGATATGACATGATTATAAACATATTACATGATTTACCATATCTTGGCAAAAGCTGACATATAAAAATATTAACTTAACCCATCTATATTGACCTATCTCTAATCCGGTCATTTGCATTTATCACTTCTTCGCTGTATAACCAATCAGTTTTTATCTCATAAGAATGTTATATTCTCATAAGAATGTTATATTTGCATTCTAAACATAGTTAGGGAATGGGAAATGGTCATGAGTACATAAGTGAAGGCAATTATCTCCTTTGGTATGAAACATTTTTGTTGATTTCAAAAGCAAAACCATAAGAGCTTATACCAGCAAAAATGGACAATACCACATTATTATAGAGATATTTGAGGAGTAGGTTGTAATGACCATATCACCTTGGTTATGTTAAGCATAGACACTAAATAGATTGTCCATAATTTAAAGTTAATGGACATAAATGAAAATTTGTAAGACAGACATTTTAAGCTTAAAGTTTATAAACAAAACATAGAAGGAAGAAATATGGATGAGGTTAATAGTGTACCTTGCTCTGCAAGATAGATTTGGAAGGGTAATTGTTGTCCAGATCTTGATCTTCTGAAATGATTATAGCTTTCATCAACTTACAGTCGTTTAGTTCGAGGCGTTCAAGATTCACAAGGCTTTTAGCCACAGTGATTGTCATTAAATATTTTACTGAAGCACAACCCTCCAGACTCAAAGAAGTTAGATTCTTAACGCCATAAAAGCTAGAAGGAAGTTGATCCTGCCATATCTTTCCCGATTCCAAAGCATGTAATTTTAATGTCTCCAATTTGGGGAAGGAAACCTACAAAACATTACGAAAATAACAATTTGTTTATCAATAGTCAAAGACTCAATACATAATTGTGAGAATGAAGACGAGAAACATTCTAACCAGAAAGCAAACAAAACCCATTATCGTTCATGGCTAATTGTATTATTTCACAATGTTGGATTTGTAAATTTAAAGGCCATAGAAAGATAAAGGCCAAATATACGATTCAATCCTCAATGGTTGGGGGTTTCTTTAATTTAGTCTCTAAATTCTGAAAAGTTTCAACTCAATTCCTTAAGTTTCCAACAATTATCAACTATAATTAGGCTAAATACATTTTGGTTTCTAATATTTAAAAATGTTCAGTTTAGTCCTTTTTGTTTTAATATGTTCCGATCATACCCTTCGTTAGAAAATTTCAAATTGTCTTATGACCATAAGAAATTTGGAAGATCAGTTACGTTTCCTAAAGAATCTTTTTTTTTTTTTTTGGATAGCCTTGGTAATCACGTTTGTTCATCACAAGCCTGTTTATCACACGCAAATTTCATATTTTCTAACAATGAAGGTACATTACACAATGTTAAAACATAATAGGACTAAATTGAAACTTCTAACCAAATTGAAAAGACACCCAAACAATAAACCAAAACGTATATATTTACCTATTATTTATACTCTTTTTGATGGTGAGTGTTAAAATTGATTGATGATAAGACATGATACAAAGTGAATTGGAACGAACATAAAGGAGAAATTAAGCCAACTAAAATAAATTCTAATTCATAGCTAACCTTCTAAGAAATTGGCAAAAAATCTATTCAGAAAACTTTACTTTTCAATAATCCAAGTTCCTCCTTCGAATTTTTGTCCGACTCTCCAAATACGTAAGATTATCACCAATCAATACGACCGACAAAGATGTAATAATTTGGACAATGTCAAAACATAAGAGATGAAAGTTAGAGCTTTTAAACTACATGAACTAATTTTTAAAAACCTTGGACACTATAACATATATTTAGTCTATATTTAGCTCAAAGATAACAATGGAAGAAGTACAATTATAGATAACATACCTGTTGACTGAGAAGTGGAAGAAAACTAGGTTCAATAGTAAAAATTGTTTGACGTGAATCCACTTTAGTTGAAGGCACCGTTATGCAATCATGACAATAGAAACCCATAAGCGCTGGGAGATGTTGAAGTACCAGAGAACGCAATTCAGGAAACTCAATCATGTTCTTATCCCACTTATCACCATTGATTTGCATTTCTGTTTCTTTGCTTTTCGAAACTATAGTTTCTATGATGCCACATTCACTAATCTCGAGGCTTTGAAGATGTATAAGGCCTCTGACCATGAAAGATGGGAAAACAAATTTTAATCTGTCACAACTTTCAACTTTTACTCTTTTCAAGTTACGGAAGGACATTTGTGGAAGCTTTCCACGACAAATGCTTCCAAGTTCAGCTAAATTTTTCAGAAATAAGGACTCCAACAATGGAAAGGCACTGTGTGGATGATGCATGGTATCCGAGTTGACAACCGTCACAATTTCACCATTGTTTTTGACACGTAAACATTTCAATTTCGGAAAGCCTTTATAGCCTAGACTGAATAGAATATTCTTGACACTTTCTAATTCATCTAGATACAGATCTTCAATATTCTCTAGAAGTGCTTGAATTGCATCCTCTCTCTGAATGCTACTATCAAGCTTGAGTTTCAAGGTCCTTGAAGTTTCATAATTGCCAGACCAATCCCATCCATCTCCAATTAGTATTCTGTAACCACTCAATTTTCTAAAGACAGAGGCATTTGGTAGAATGGTGGGATTTGGAATATGCACATGTAGAGTGGTCAGCCGTGGCAGGTTGTCTAATTCAGAAATCCTTGCATTAACATAACCTTCCACCTGTCCTACATTCCAATGTTTAAAACTATTGTCCATGTATAGCTCAGACAACCCTGTCAACCTAGATAACAGGTTACCAGGGATCACCTTGAGTTTAGAACAATCAGACAAATTCAACATCTTCAAATTGGTAAGTTCCCCAATTACTCTAGGAAGTGCAATAATATCAGATGCTCTCAAGCTAAGAATTTCAAGCTTTTTCAATTCACCAACTATAGACATGTCTGGCAAAACACAGTCATCTAAACACAGTGTTTGAAGATTTACCAGTTGGTCGATTGATGGTGGAAGCCGCTGAATACATAAGCCAGTGAGATCTAAAACTCTTAGTTCCTGCATACCTGCAAAAAACTTTTCAGGTAATCGCAAAGATGTTCTTTTTCCTACCAGTAATAAGAATCTAAGCTGTGGACATATAAATTCTGGGAGTTCCGAGTGATCACTGCAATCTAATGAGATTGCAGTGTAATCTTTGAACTCATCCATTGGGGGCCACAAACTCTCTCCAGCACCATGTCTAACCAAATATTTGGACTTCATTTTCGACGCAATCAAAATTGCTGTGTCTCGAACTATATCGTGCATTTTCACAAAATCGCTATCAGCCCCATCAAGCAACAAGTGAGAAGTTTTGAGCTCATCAACCAAAGAAAGTATTCTCCATTTTGCCATTGCTAGAGAACTCATGGCGTTTAATAACCCCAAACCCATGGCATACATCAACAAGTATTTGATGTTAATTTGATAATCTTCTGGAAACAAGCTACATAGTAAGAATAATGATCTGGCTTCATCTGTGTTTAGAGATTTATAACTCACTTTCAGAGACAAATATGCCACTTTATTCACCCCATAGTTACTGGGTTCACCAGGAAACTTCATTCCTTGCAAGGCATCATTCCAACTTGGAAGCCCTTTACCTTTTAAGGCTTGTCCAACAGTTGCAAGAGAAAGTGGCAATCCTCCACATTCATCTGCCAATTCAGTAGCAACAGCTTCCATTTCAGGATCAGTATCATCAGAAGATTCAACAGAATCACATGCCACCTTGTTGAAAAAATCCCTTGCTTCTTTTTTTGACAGAATATTGATATATATATTTTTCTGATTACCAAAATCATTGAAAAACACGTCATCCTTTCTAGAAGTTGCAAGTATCTTACATCCCTTGTGATGACTAGAAATTCCAACAGCTTCCAAATCAAGCTTACTCCAAACATCATCCAAAACCAGTAACACCTTCTTCTCCATCTCTAACCTTCGACGTAGTCGATCAGCCCTAATTCGATCCTTTTCCTCTTCAAATTTCAACCCTAACTGATCAGCAATCTCCCCCTGTATTTTCTTAATGTTTGGAGTCTGCTTTACAGTCACCATTGCTATAGCATCAAAAAGCTTTCCCTCCTTAGCCAATCTTGCAATTTCTTCAACTAGGGTGGTTTTCCCAACTCCCGCCATCCCATGTACCACAATCACCCTCGCATTAGCATCGCCAAGCGCTTCAATTATCTCCTTCAGAATCAAAACCCTAGATTCAAAGGCTTCGAACTTGTTCCTTAGCGTCATAATTTCTTGTGGAGGTTTGCGGAACCCAACTCTCTCGAAACTCCCACCTTGAATGGCTTCATCAACTACCCCAGCCAATTTCGTAGCTCTTCTACTAAATCGATGGCGTGATAACATATTCCACCATCGAAGACTTCGGCCGTTGGCTTCGATGAAAAACCTATCGACATCTTGACTAAATTGATCAGCTATGGTCAACCATTCAGTGACCGTAACTTCGATCTCATCTCCATTGGTTTTGGCGGAGTCGACAGAATGTTGAACAAAATCTCTGGTTTCCACCAGCTTCTTGCCTTGATCTTTGAGACGATTCACATTGGTTTTAAAGTGGAACAAATAATCTAGTTGCCGGAAAACGGGATCCACCGTGCAGTTGGCGATTTTTTCTCCGATTGGATTAAGAATGGCGCCGGCAGACATGTCCATTTTTGTTTCGTCTTCGTGGTTGCTGTAGAGAGAGAAAAATGGAGTTCATCTTCGTATTCATGTTAATGTTAATCATTTGAAGCGCGGAAAATTTGAATCTCACTGTTTAAATATCACAACAAGCTAACGTGTCTCCTTCTTCCTATAACGTAAATAAATAAATAAATGAAAATACCCGACTCCTTTTTCACTTCACTTCACTTCAGCTAACTTATCAAAAATATTTATAAAATATAGTAAAATTTTATATTCTATCAATAATAGATATTGATATACTATTATATGCTTTTATTGGTGATATATACACAGTGATAAAAGTATTTTTAATTTCTATCATTGATATAATTCAAAATTTTACTATATTTTTTTAAATATTTTAGATTATTCTAATACATGATGAATTATAATAAATGCTTAGATATAGAAAATTTGGTACCATAAAGAAATACCACTATAATATTTTTCATAATTATTATGAGTATCATCCTTAGTTAACTAAATAACAATATTTCAAACAAAAATTGTTCTCTATTATTAGTGGTAGATTCTATTGCTCAACTTCTACTACACAACTCAACACTCTATATATATAATACACACACATACATGCATATATAAAAATATTCAATGGTTGGCTTTGAAACTCGATCTAATATTGAGGGTTGAACCACAAGCCTAGCTATTGGAGGTTGAGGTTGATCTAATATTCATTTTCAAATGGTGACTAATGTTAGTTGAATTTAAGTCAAGCTAAAAGTTGTATTTAAAAGAGTTCAAATCACTTGCCCTCGAAATGAAGTTAATATCACTAGTAATTCAATTATGAGTGAATCTTATATTATTGATTGGTAATTTGATTAATTAGTTGGTTTGTTTTAGTATAATAATTTTCGGCCGATTACGAAGGGTTGTTTTGTAAAAAAAGAAAAAAAAAAAAGAAAAAAAATGGTACAATTGAAATTATTTAGATAAAATGGTTGTTTCTTAACAGATGCATTAATTAAGTAAAACTCAACCACACTTTTTGTCAAAAACCAATGTAGTACAAATTAAATGACATAAAGTTCAAAAGTGGTTGATGTGTTTCTTACCTTAAACAAACTTTTTTTAACTCAAATTATAATTTCAAGTGTACCCTTTTTATTTTATGTTTTTTTGGAAAATTAAACAACCCCTTTTGTTCCAATTAACTCATAATCTCCTCTCACAATTCATGTTAAAATAAAAAAACTATATCTATAAAAACTCAAAGTTGCCTTTAGTATCTTCCAAAAGAATTTGATAATGATTGGTGACAGTATAGGTGGAATGGCTTAAATGATGAAGAAAGACAGCTAAACTAGTTGACTTGTATCTTCCCAATTATCATAGGCCACTTGAAATTAATCAAAGACAAGTTGTTGCATTTTTGTTGAAAAATCTACTACAATTTAGAAATTTGAGTCAATAAAAAATTCATGTTGGATATTTATTTTATCTGTGGTTCCTATGGATCATAGACTCACCAACCAAACATATAGCTCTAATACAAATTATATAACTTATTTATTCTTTTAACATAAATAAATTAATTTAACTCAACTCAAGATGTGTATTAATAATTATAAAATATATAGTTTGAATCTCTCCTCTAGAAAATACATTTAACTTAGAACTTTCAATTTTTAATCTTAGACTCTATCGATCAATATTTATTTTTAAATGTTATTTTTTGTGAAATTTTCTCTTGATTTAATGTTTATTGCTTTATTTTTAATATCTTCTAATATAAATAACTTAAGTGGGAATTTTTAAATTTTAAAGTTAAAAGACGTATGTTGGGTTTTCTTTTTGAAAATTCAAGAACCACGATTATCTTATTAAAAATACATAGGACTAAAAAGATATTTTCTCCATAAAATTACAATAAATTAATTATAACATTTTAAAAGAGGTGAAACCATTTATTTATATTTAAAAGTTGACATAAATCATGAATATAACACAAATAATATGATAAAGTTATACTATGAGTTCCGAATTTGAGACTTGATCCCGACTTTTATATATATATATATATATATATATATATATATCAAGTGAATTATATATATGGATTAGTTTTAAAGAGAAACATAAATCAACAGAAAAAAAAATAAAGAAACTAAAGATAAATGAACTGAAAAAAATAAAGAAAGAAAAAAGTTTTAGAGGATTTGAGTTCTCTAAAACTAAGAAAGTAGTTAATTTATGTGTTTGAAATGAGAGTTTTGATTATTATAATGACATAGATTTTAAATAGAAAAGTTGAGATTTAACTGCTCTGAATGCCATATTATAGGTCATTCAAATATACTGCATCTACAAGCACAAATAATTATTGCAATTTTTGAAAACGCTTAATCTACGAAACCACTTTGCCTTACAACAATTGATCAAAACCCAATATGTTTTTCGTTTTCAATACAATAATATCATCATAAATTATTTATAATTCAATTGAAAAACAAAATATAAATATTAGACAAAGTTAGGGTTTGGGCATACCTTAATTTTCAGATGTATATATATATATATATATATATAACACAGCTTTCTTCTCTCTCCTTTCTTCGATCTTTCTTTCTTTCTTTTTATATTTCTTTGGGGACTCTCTTTCTCTTTCTCTCTTCAATTTCTCTTTCTCTTAATAAAAGTTATGGAAATGAAAAGCTCCTTCTCTCTTTATGGAATTAGGAAATTTTGGGAGAAGGAAAAAGAATAGAATATATAGATCAGATAAAGTAATCACAATTCAATACACAAAAATTATATTTATCAAACCCTTTAGTTTTTTTTGTATTTATAGAGAGAGAAAATAGTTTGTAAAGAGAAGAAAAGTCACAAAAGGAGTGTTCAATGAAACTAATAAATATATACTCCTTGTTCTTCAAGAAAATAGAATATAGTGTGCTTGGAACTTGTCAAAATTATATTGAACCATTCTTCACAGGAAGAAATTAGATTTTTAGTACACACATTATGATATAATTTAAAATATGTGGTTTATGTACTTAATCAAAGTAATCAATATATCAGCTCTTAGCTATTTTGCTAGAGTCAATCTCGTCTTTTTTTTTTTTTTTCCGAAAAGATACTAGTGAAGGGAGCTAGAGAAGAGCTGCCCTATCACAAATTTTATTACCAAAAGGAAGTACAAAGGGTTTCCTTTTACATAGGTAGATTACAGAAAGCATTTATGTTTAATGCAATTGAGGCTTGACTGTAGTTTTTGAAAATTTTGCTTTTTGAGGACCAGCTTTCAATGAGGGAGCAAATATCTTCCCAAGAGTTCTGGTAGGTTGAATCTTTCTCTGTGAAGATAAGTTTGTTTCTCCCTATCCATATTGTCCATAAGGTAGCTATGGCCGCATTGAAACTGATGATGTTCTTTGCACTACTGCCTGTTAACCTGCATAAGCTCAGACAGATGTCTTTTACATTTGTACTAGTCACATGAATGCCTGTTTCAGAACTCCATAGTTGCCAAAGCTTGTGGGCTTTAGGACAGTGAATGAATAAATGATTCATGTCTACAGGAGATGCACCAGTTTGGGTTGAGGCACATGCTTGGGTTCCTTTTTTGGATATTATCCATTGTATTGAGCTTCTAGTGAATCATGGTCCAAATGAAGAATTTACATTTTTGTGGGATGTGTGACCTCCAGAGGTGTTTGAATTCATTTTTCCAGTTTGTCTTCCTTGAGTTTGAGGTTTCCTTGAAAGCCAGATCTTTTGCTGATGCCACCGTGTATAAGTTGTTGTCGCTTGGTCTCCAAGAAGGTTTGCTTTTTCCTCTGTTGCTGTAAATCTGAGGCAAACTAATTTTGATGGATTGCCAAATTTGGTTTTCCCTATCGTTTAATGGTCTTCTTGGATTTATGTTCCATCCATCTGTACTTTGGTCCCAGACTTCCTTAACAGTGGTTGTTTGTAGTTTTGAAAGAGCATATAGTCTAGGAACTTGGTGAGAAAGAGGGATATTGTTTCGCCGATTGCTGTGCCAAAAGGATAGGGAGGAGCCATCGTTGGGAATCCAATTGATTTTTTATTCAAACCAGTCCTTCCATTTTTTAATGGCATTCCAAGGTGACTTTGCACTACAATTTCTACCTTCTACTGGAATGTCGCCTTGATGGTCTTTTTGCGTATTTTGCATCTATGCAATTTTTCCATAGAGAGTTTGGCTTATCATGATACCTCCACAACCATTTGCAAAGGAGGGCTTGATTTGTGTCTTTTAGCTTGCTAATTCCCAAGCCTCCCAGTTCTTTTGGGGAAGTGCAAATACTCCAATTGATCAAGTGAGCGTTTTGTTTGTCTTCACTACCTCCCCATAAAAAATCCCCTCCAATGTTTTTCAATTTCTTTGTATACAGAGACAGGAGCTTTGAAAGTAGAAAGCTGATACGTGGGGAGGCTCGATAGTGAAGATTTTAAAAGGGTAAGTCTTCCTCCTTCGAAAATTTGTGAGTATTTCCATTCGTTTAGTTTTTTGTGGATACTTTCAATGGTTTGTCCCCAAAAAGATCTGAAATTTGGGTTTCCTCCCAACGGTACTCCTAAGTAGTTGACTGGTAGGAATTTAGTTTGAAATCCAAAATTTATAGCTATCTGCTCTGTTCTATCAGCAGATATGTTTATAGGGCTTATAGTAGACTTTGAGTGGTTGAATCTCAGGCCAGAAGCTTTTTCAAAGAGGGAGAGCGCGATCTGTAGATTGTTTAAGTACTTGTCATTGTCTTCGACAAAGATGAGTACATCATCTGCAAATAGAAGGTGAGATATGTTGCAATTGTTGCTAAGAGATACCCCTTTGATAGCTCCTCTTGTTTCCAAGTGGGACAACAATCTGCTTAAGTAATCCATGGCCAAAACGAAGATGAAAGGAGAAATAGGATCACCCTGCCTTATGTTGGGTTTTATGTCCTAAAACTCGTAGATAGTAAATATAATCAATTGACCGTCATTAATAAAGTATTTTATTATTTAATTTCAATAAGTGTTATTGATTATTTTATTAGTTTTGTCTTAATAACCCAAATCCAATAAACTAACATCCTAAGCTGTTTGATGAGTCTTGAACAGTATGTAGAGACATACAGGGATTAATGTTCAAGATCAGCTTAAAGAGTCTATAGTATAGGGTTAAGGTTGGGTACCTTATCCTGTTAACACTATGGATACGGCTCACTTTGTATTTGATACAGACACATTGATCAAATGCGTTCATGTATTTGACATGCGAGTGAGGGTATCCTATGCAATGAGTTTGCATAAGACTGGAACACGAAATAGTAATCACTAGATGTAACTCCGTTAACTAGTTGGATTGCTATTTCATTAGGATGACCTAGGTAACTTAGTCTTAATCCTGAGTGTATTATGAACTCCTGTTTGCGAGGGATTGTCCTTTGATTTATACGAGTGAGAGTGTCCAGATTGCCGACTCAATATTCTTATCATTTTGGGGACAAGACCGAGTGGAGAGCTGGGAACATAATCACACAAGATGGAATTCACTCCTTCCCACCTTTAGGGTAAGTAGATAAGTGTTCTCTTAAATGGTGTCTCCGAGACTTGAACAAAGGGCCCTACCCTCTCAATGGCACGAGAGGGGTTTCTGTTTAGTGGTTTGGATCATAAACAGGTTGTTCATTAGAGGAGCACTGGTATTTAAGGACTAGAGGTAACCCAGGGGTAAAACGATAATTTGACCCAGCTGGAGTTACGAACACTTGTGAAGGACTAACTTACTGGTATTGGTCTATATCCGTGGACACAGAAATATATCTACAGTGAGAAGAGTTCAGCTGTTAGTCTTTAGTGGAGTGTACACACAGTTAACGAATATTGATTAATGTGGTTAATGAGTTTAGCCAATTAATCTCATATCGTTGTAGCTTCTGATCTGTAGGTCCATTAGGTCCCCTTCCTAGCTCATAAAGAGTAATGAGATTTATTTATATTGGTTGTAATTTGAAATGTTCAAATTTACTTTGGGAATTAATATAATGTATATTGATACATTATAATATAAAGTTTATATTTAATTAGACTTTATTATATAAATTTAATTTTGGATATGATTCAAAATTAAATTATGAGAGAATAAAATATTTGAATAAGTTCAAATATTAGTTTAATGTGAATTAGATTCATATTAAAATTATAAGTTAAAATTTAATGTGTATATGATACATATTAAAACTATAAGTTATGAGAGAAATTTATATTTGAATATGATTCAAATTATGGATTAAATTAAATATAAGATATTTAATTTAGAAATTAATTAATTGGAGAATTAATTAATAGTTTTGTTTAATTTGATTTAATTAAATTTGATTTAATTAAATTAATTAAATTAAAACTATAGGTTATGTGAGAGATATTCATTTAAATATGATTTAAATGAAATATTAATTAAATATGATTTAATTAATTATTTAATTAATATAATTAATTAATTTAATTTATTTTAATTTAATATTAATTTATTAAATTAATAAGGAACGTGGGTGGTTTTCCCACGTTCCCAATTATTCTCTCTAACTTCCCTCTTCTTCCAACTGAAGAAGAGGGAATTTTTTGCGTAACAAAATTTTTTGAACGGGAGAGAGTTCTGCGAAGAAGTCTATCCATTCTCTCTGAAAAAAAAAAATTCTCTCCATTCCCTTATTCCAATTTTGGTTCCCACAAACCATCTCAATCAGAGAATATGAAGGTTTTCAAGTGGTGGTGCCCCAAAATTTGGTGATCGGCAGATTCAGAGTCGTCAACGAGCGTAAGTTTTCTTCTCTGTAATTTCTTAAAGCATGTTTAACCAATATTTTTTTGTCAATGTATTGGTATTTTTAAGGTTCTAATTAAAATTGAGTTTCTGTATATTTTCCGCTGTAAAGGGTTTTCATCCCTTCACCTTATACCTCTTTCCGCCTTGATTCTTCCTTTTGGAGTTCTATTTAAAAGGATAGAGTATTGGACATTGCTGATATAGGCGTTTATCCATTTTCTCCATTTAATTGGAAAGTTTTTCTTTGCAAGCATGAAGTCGATGAAACTCCAGCTGATTTTATCAAAAGCCTTTTCTATGTCAAGCTTTAGGACAAAACCTTTTGTTTTCCTTTGCTTCCATGTGTCAATTGCTTCATTTGCGATGAGGATTGCATCGGTGATTTGTCTCTCTTTAATGAATGCCATTTGATTTTCTGCAACAGTATCAGGTAGAGTGGTTTTGAGTCTGTTTGCTAAGGCTTTTGCCATAATCTTGTAGAGGGAGGTTGTTAGGCTAATGGGTCTATAGTCTGAAGGCATGCTGCAGTTGTCTTTCTTGCTGATGAGGGCTATAAATGTGTTGTTGACGTTGTTGTTTACAATGCCTTTCTTGTGGAAATCCTTGAAAACATTCAGCAAGTCTCCCTTGAGATTATTCCAGTGTTTTTTTGTAGAAGAGCATGGTGTAACCATCTGGTCTGGGGGCCTTTTCATTGCTAATGGACATGATTGTGCTTTTGATTTCTTTTTCATCGAAAGGTTTGCAAAGCTCAGTTTGGTGAGAGCAGGAGATTGGCTTCCAGTTCAAATTGTCGATAAGGATTTCTTCATAGTCCTCTTTTGAAAAGAGATTCTGGTAGTGAGAAATGAAGATCCTTGAGATATCATCAATTGAGTCTTGATAATTACCATTTAGATCACAGATGGTTTTGATTAGATTTTTCTTTTGATTTATAGTGCATACTCTGTGAAAGTAAGCATTGTTTTCATCCCCCAAAAGGTTCCATTTTTGTCTAGATCTTTGATGCCAAATTTGTGCTTGTTTATTTTCAATGCTCAGCAAATCCGATTTGAGGGAGATTCTTTTTAGGTGGTGAGAAATTCGATATCTCTCCTTGGAGCTCTAACTTGTCGATTGAGTCAATCTCTTCCAAGAGGACTTTTTTGTTTGCATCATAATGATTGACTTTGTTGTGCTGCCACTCTTTGATAAACTTGGATAAAGTTTTTAGTCTCTGAATGAAGGCATAGCCAGGGAAGCCAACATGTTTGGAATTGTTCCACCAATCTTGGAAATTTTTCTTGAAGTCTTTATCCTTTAGGGAGGAGTTATTGAGTCTGAAGGGGCAGGGACCCCATTTGGTATGAGGAGATTCCAAGATGATGGGGAAGTTATTAAGTCAATCTCGTCCTTATCTTGGCTAAGCACATAATTTTGGGGTTTAACCCTAACTAACCCTCTCCATGTGTTCGAGCCCAAAACGTTGGCCAATTTGAACTCAAGCCTTGATCTTTACATATGAGTGTTTTCATCATTTACCATCTTTTTTAAAAAATGTTTAAAAAATGCATATATTAGGCATTTCAAGCATGTTTAGGGTTTAGGGTTATGATTTTTAAAACTTGGATAAAAATTTGTTATGATTTTCGAGGTGGAAACATGCAAGAAAATTATAAAAATCTAAACTATATACATGCATCAAATGACCTCTTTACAAGTGCTTTTAACTCACGGATGGAACTTGAAATGTAACATTCTTCTTACATCATACACCACTAATTTCCACATTTTTGTAGGGATGACCATCTCTCAGATAGCTCTAATGTAATCGTCATCCGTATCACTATATTTACCATAAATAAAGGCAAAAGGTATTCATGGAAAACTTCCATGAATCTTTATAACGTATCACGTTAAGGTGATCATCTCTATCTTGACTTTCATGGATCTTTATAAAGTCATCTCTATCATTATTTATCGTTGTTTATTATGAATTTTTCCATGAATATATAGAATGAACAATTTCTATAGTTGCAATTATATATATTAAGGGTTATCATAGTTATGGTCATCCTAACAAACAATAAGTTAAAAATGAGACAATAGATTGAGTATATGATGCAAACAGGAGATTAAATTTCATACGTTTTTAAGGAACAAGTCATTGATCATAAATATATATGTAAAAGCACCGAAAGGATCGCTCATGAAACAAAAGAACTAACATATAATTATTATTGGTATCAAAAGTTTTAAAATATTTATGATAGAAATAATAGATAGATTAGCAATGCTAAAAGAAAATATCCATTTCAAACATAGATAACAATAACAAGATTTAAAAACATAATACACATTCCGTCCATAAGAAATGAAGGTGACAGTTGAAAAGTTATTCGAAATGATCATTAACATATTATTTTAACTTTGATGAGGTAATTAATTCCATTAATTGGACTGTCTGATGTGGCATGGAAAGGCAATTTAATTATGAAAGGTACTTTGTACACAACTCTAAATCATTAAAAAATTATAAACATAATATCTTTTACATATGGGTCAAAGCAAACAATCTCTAAAAATATAAAAGAATGACGATAGTAAGACTTAAAAACATTCGCAAAAGCAACTCTTCAATATATTCATTAATATATATATATATATATATATATATATATATATATATATATATATATATATATATATATATATATATTAATTTGGTCAGAGACAGTTAATGCAAGAAATTTCCAAGCAAATAAAATACCACGTGACGCGTGTAGCATGTTTTCTAAATTTCAAATTAGATGGAAGAAAAATAGAAATACAAGAATAATGATCAATTCATTTACATATATAGTAAAATGAATTTCTGTTTCTCTTTTTCATATATGAAAAATATTTCCAATGATTTGGCTACTTATAATAATCTCTATTTAGAATATCCATCTATCATTGATATTTCTAAAAATATTTGAAACCTTAGACATTATAATCCTAAACAGCATAATATTACTAATAACTATGACTACTGATTTTATAACCTATATTCTATAGATAGTTTCAACAACAAGAATTATTATAAATTACATAATGAACAATCGTAAGTCCACTAAATCCTAGTAGATGGCAGCCATTAATAAGCATGATTGTGTCCCTCAAGTTCATCACATATCATGAAAGAGCCTCCTAACGTGATCAACATTTGCAGGCATTAATGTGATTGGGCAGCGCTTGTACTGGTTCAATGCAAACATAAACACATGATTATAACTTCCTCAAAAGACCAATAATCAATAATGTTTGCATACATTTCAACCTCACTTTCTTAAATCTCATTCGATACAGTTTTATTCTGTGTAATTTTTGAAACTAAACTTATATAACTTTTTCTCTTTTTTGGCTTAGTGCATGTCTAACTGAAATTTAGACTTCCCTACTTTCTTTTTAGTTTTCAAATTTTGAATAGAATATCAAAAATGTATTTGAATGGGAACAGAACAGATCACATGATAAAGACGATGAATCATTATTATTGTTTAGCTTTTAGCACACTGTAGTCGATATAAAAAATTCTAGATAGTATCATTTTCCCTTGTGAATAACCTCATATACTTAGCCAACTAATTCCTCGGGCAGTGGATTGAAGTATTAGACCAAATCCATGACCAACAAAAGGAAATTCATCTCTTTCTAAAGGGAACTCTCTCAAAGAACAAAGTTCTATGTTCAAAATATAATCAAAAGCTCCCATTAGAACCCTAAATTTAACTATTTATAGCCTTATAAGGAAATTACTTAATTAACTAATTAATTATAATTAAACAGTAATTAATCTAGATTAAGAATACAACCAAGTATTAACTAAAATATACTAAATCATACTAATTATCTTCATCAATTTCCACAACCAAAACCTCCTATAAGAACTCATAATTGTTATAGGTGATACAACCTCATTGGTATGCTCTCTTGTTAAGGGTGGGGTAACCTAGCTAGTACCTCAAATCCACAGAAGAATTCAAGTAAATATGGATAAACTCCTAAAGAACTCTATTTCCTACCTCACACAGCAGTCAAATCACTCCTCAAACAAGATTCCAATATGGAAAGGAAAAAGTACAGGGAAAAGAGAATGAAGGAAGTTAAATAGATGTTTAGAGTTGATAAATTAATAAGGGCTTACTTGTGAAATATACTTGAAGATGCAAGTGTAACAAAAGACAAAGCCAGAGACAGTAACAACTGATGGATTGGCTCGTTTATCTGAGCACAAAGGGCAAATTGTTCTGTTGGGTGGCAGAGGAATCCCTTCCTTGGCTACCTGTTTATACCAACACTTTAGAGCTTGTATTTGAATGGGTAATACGACTTCATGTACAAAATATAGACATATACATACACTACAACCTCACACAAAAACAAATATATATTATCATAAAAGGGCACAAAACCCTGTTATATAGTGTTCATTCAAGGAAAGAGTATTTCACCTTTGGAGGGGGAGGAGGAGGTGGTGGGGGGTATACAGTTGGTGCAGACATTCGTTCCTCAGCAGATTGGTACCACCACTCCATCATCTAATCAGATTACAGATTACGTCATAAAGTCATTATGCAATGTAAAAATTATCCAAATAAAAAGATCCAAAGTCACTTTTGTATAATGTATGTAATTAGATAAAAAACGCAAATGATAAAATAAAAGCAAACTGGAAAAATTACCTCTAAAGTATCATGGTGGTGGTTGCAACTATTACACTCTTAAACTTTCAATAATATTGGCTCTTAAACTTCTAAAAGTGTTAAAATTGGACCCTTGAGCTTACAACAATTGTAAAAATTAGACCCACAAATGATAAAAGTTGAATTTCAATTTATATAATTATGTAAGTTTGAGGGTTCGATTTTAGAATTTAGATAAGTTTGAGAGCTCAATTTTTAATTTTGAAAGTTTAAATATATAATTGTAACTAGCACCTATATTTTAGGGTTGGTTTTTGCAATTTGCTCTAAATTAACTGTGTTGTTGTATTAATAAAAATTCAAGGTTGCACATTATTTTTATATAAGTAAGGCGTTTTCATTACTATACTTTAAAGCAGATATTTAAAAGCAACAGATGCGATATTGGATTTGGTCAAGGACTCACTTTGAAGAAAAATACGGCTGCAATTAATCCGGTCTGTGCATAATCTAGCATCGTGTACAAACAAGTAAGGAGGCCTCCTTGTATTGCCTGTGTTGACATGAATAAGGTATACTTTAAGATATATTGAATGAGAGTAGAAAATGAAAGTAGCTCTAAAACTCGAAAAGGACCACTGTTAAACTAACAATGACAAAATCCAGAGTTAAATAAATGCAGCTGAAAGTTTTATGTATTAACAAGTTGCCAAGTAGCTAACAAAACAAAGTAACTCCCTCATCAGATCAGCCATCAAAACGAGTCAACCAATCTGCCAAGATTCAGAAGACAATATAGAAGAGCTAGTTTGAATCACAATATTCTTCTTTCGGCCTGTAAAGTCTTAAACAGTTACACATAGCCAAGATCCTGAAGATTTTATGAGGTTCCCAAAATTGTAAGTATGGAGTAAGTCCTTGAATCTTGGATAAGTACTCTCAGTCCAGGAGTCTCAATATCCAGTCCATGGCAACACTTGGGATTGCTTGTTAGACCCTCAACTCATGAAGATCTTGAGTAACTCCATGAAGGGATCAGGTCAGATCAAAAGACCAGAAATGAACGGAAGACTAAGATTGACGCTAGCCAAGTCTAGAAGGGATCGCTGACGACACAAGAGGGGCAATTCACAATTACAATGGTTGGAAGAAGGCCAACCTCTAGAGCGAGATGCTGTATCCTCCATAATTTCCAAAGGTCTTGCTCAAAGAAACCTCTCAAGAAGATGGAAGCAACAGATGCACAGTCAGCCACCCACAGCTGGGACGCCCACCCAGTGAACCAAGTGCATGCAAATCAGCGGCAGAGTGTGATGAGGTGGGCTAAGTTCCATCAAATTCGCATCCCACCCATCTCCGGTGAAGGGCAATCCTGACTTTGCTCATGGGTGGTCGTCGCTACGCACACGACTGTGCGTGCCATGTGCACTTATGCTATCTGCACACTGTCTAGAAAATGAAATAGAAATATGCAGTAAGACCAAGTAAGGAGTGTCAGCTGGCCACTGTCGGAAGGTTAGAATTCCTACACTAAACCCACTCTCAGTCTCACAAAACTAAGTATGTCTCCACTTCTTTGACTGCACTGCTGGAATGTGGAAATAGGGCAATATGGAGTTTGACCAACCTAGCTGATAAGTAATATGGACCTGAACAACTCCATAAATCACCCCTGCAAGTCCTTCAGACTTCTTTATAACCTATAGAGAAATACTCGAAAGACACCTTCAAAGCATTTGGAGATAGAATATTCCTTCAAAAGTTATATTATTAAACCATCTATGTAAGAAACCTATATGTACATACATGAGAAAATATGATTCCTTTTTTACGGAGGTTGTCAAATGTAGTCGACCCTTTCTTTTCCAGGCCATCCCTCTTCCCACTGCTTAGTCAGTGACTGGAATCATCTACTGATATATTTTGATTTATATTGATATTCTAGTGTACACTCATCTATGTATTGTTAAACTTATCAACAAAGTGACCATGGAAGATAACTATAAACCAACTTTTGGCAGGGTATGAATTTCCTTTCTCTCTTTAGGAAAGATCAAGGTTTAAAATATTGATGTCAATAGAGATATCGAGGTATTAATTTTGATGGAAATGTCAATAAAATATTGATTTCAATGGATATTTTTGGAAAAATTTTAAAAATAAATTTAGTGTTAGAATTAGTGGGCTTAGCCCATTGGGAAGATTTACCTTAAATATTCTTTCCTTTTTTTATCTCTTTGTACTTTTCTATTTATTCCCTCTTGTACCTATTGTATGATTATCAGAAAATAATAAAACTAAAAACATCATGGTTTTTCTCCCGGTTCTCGAGTTTCCACGTAAGCCGGTTTTGTATTTATTGCTTTCAATATGGTATCAGAGAGAAGCAACAGCGAAACCCTAAAAAAAAGTTTAGGAAACACCCAGTCCAAAACAGAAGTTGTCGCCGCCGACGTGGACACCACCATGGAAAAACTACTCCAACGGATTCAGACGCCGCCGATCTATCCAATGGGCCAACCCTCGCCGTCATCCGTGCAACCTTCCAACCAGAAACCACTTCATGCGCCACCCCTGTCAGGCGCATGGGCCCACGCGCTGCCGTCCGTTAGTCTCATCGCCCATCCCATCCGCTCCTACGCGTTGTCGCCTGTCCAACTGTCTCACCT
Organism: Cucumis melo; assembly: GCF_025177605.1. Taxonomy (NCBI): domain Eukaryota; kingdom Viridiplantae; phylum Streptophyta; class Magnoliopsida; order Cucurbitales; family Cucurbitaceae; genus Cucumis; species Cucumis melo. The sequence goes on from NC_066861.1 coordinate 18,510,211, forward strand.
TTTCGGTCATCCACCGCCACACGCGTCGCCCATCACCGTCGGACAACAACCTTCAAAACTGTCAAATCTGTCCGTCGACCCTTCACAACAACCTTTCTTCTATAAGAACGGGGCTGACCAATGTCATAACAGATCGGGGATTGAAGCGGGCGAGTCATCGGCACCCTCCGGTTATGGACAGCCATATGTTTGTGGTCTCAGGACTAACCAAACCTACCGGAGAACTGCTTTTGAAGTTGGTGCATCCTTGGCATAAACCGATCTACCGATGTATTCCAAGAACCCAGTAATTTCGCTTCCTAATGTGCCTTCAAATTATATAACTAACTCTACTAGTGTTCGATCCTTGACCCATGATAATGAAAAGAATAATAGGAAACCAATTCTCATTTGTGAGCACTGCAAGAAACGACAACATATCAAGGATCAGTGTTGGAAACTCCACGGTCGGCCCCCAAGAGGTAACATAGACTCCTGCAAAGAGCAACAGAACTCAAGGCGTACCGATGTTAGGGAGACTGCCAGCACCTCTTAGCCAATTGGCCCTACTGCTAGCCAGACCAGCTTTCCTACTCTAAGCTCCATGCTTGGTCAGGTCTGTCTCAGTCCTTGGCGTTATTAGTATTGATGGGAAGAATCCCTAGATTTTAGACTCGAGGGCCACAGATCATTTGACAAGTTTCTTGGAGCACTTTATCTTTTATACCCCCTGTGTCAGTAATGAAAAAATCCGGATAGCCGATGGCTCTTTAGCCCCGATTGCTGGAAAAGGACAAATAATCCTCCTTGACGGTTTCTCCCTTCATAATGTTTTGCATGTGCCTAAACTTTCTTACAATTTGTTATATATCAGTAAGATCATCCGTGAGCTACACTGTAAAGCTACTTTCTTACCTAAATCTGTTTGCTTTCAGGACTTGAGTTTGGGGAGGACAATTGGCACTGCCCGGTATAGCTGGGGATTTTACATCCTTAATGATGATACCTCCGGTAGTAGTATCTCTACGACTAGTTTATTGTCTTCCTATTTTAGCACCTCTAAACATAACTTTATGTTGAGACATTTCCGATTAGGTCACCCGAACTTTACGTATATGAAATATTTGTTTCCCCATCTCTTTTCTAAAATAGACATCTCCTTGTTATCTTGTGATGTGTGCATTCGAGCAAAACAACATCGGGTTTCTTTTCCTTCACAACCATATAAACCCACACAACCATTTACACTTATCCATAGTGACGTTTGGGGTCCCTCCAAGGTCACCACCTCATCCGGGAAAAGGTGGTTTGTAACTTTCATTGATGATCATATCCGTCTTACCTGACTCTACCTTATCATTGATAAATCTGAGGTTTCTGCTATTTTCCAAAACTTCTATCACACCATTGAAGCACAATTCCATAATAAAAAAATTGCTATTCTTCGGAGTGATAATGGTTGAGAATTCCAAAACCATAACCTTAGTGAATTTCTAGCCTTCAAGGGGATTGTTCACCAAAACTCGTGCGCCTACACTCCTCAACAAAATGGAGTGGCCGACTGAAAAAATCGTCACCTTCTGGAAGTAGCCCGTTCGCTTATGCTTTCCACTTCCCTTCCTCATACCTATTGGAGGATGCTATTCTTACAACAACTCATTTAATCAATAGAATGTCTTCTCGTATCCTCCACCTTCAGACTCCCTTAGAATGTCTTAAGGAGTCCTACCCCTCTACTCGTCTTATTTCAAAGGTTCCTCTTCGGGCGTTTGGGTGTACCGCTTATGTCCATAATTTTGGCCCTAATCAGACCAAATTTACCCCTCGGGCTCAGGCTTATGTGTTTGTTGGGTATCCCCTTCACCAGTGCGGTTATAAGTGTTTTCACCCACCGTCCAGGAAATACTTTGTCACTATGGATGTTACTTTCTATGAGAATCAACCCTATTTTCCCATTAGCCATTTTCAAGGGGAGAGTGTGAGTGAAGAGTCTAACAGCACCTTTGAATTTATTGAACCTACTCTCCTAGTACCATGTCTGACATTGATCCTTACCCTATAATCCTACCCACAAACCAAGTTCCTTGGAAAACATATTACAGGAGGAATCTCAGAAAGGAAGTCGGGTCCCCTACTCGTCAGCCGCTGGCTCCAATCCAAGACTTCGAACCTTCTCGAGATCAAGGTATGGAAAACCCTACCGAACCTTGTACTAATAACACAATGAGGGAGAATGAAAAGTCTAATGTTGATGTTCTTGAAAATGTGGAAGAAAAGAACAGTAGTGATGAGACTAAGGTCAGAACAGAAACCAGTAACAATGAAGCTGAACAGGGTCATACAGGGAAACTTGACAAGTATGATCCTTCTCTTGATCTTCCTATTGCACTGAGGAAAGGTACTAGGTCCTGTACAAAGCACTCCATATCTAATTATATGTCATACGAGAATCTCTCAACACAGTTCATTGTATTTACTGGCAGCTTTGACTCTACCACAAAACCGAAAAAATATTCACATTGCTTAGAGTGCCCAGAATGGAAGAATGCTGTCATGGAATAGATGAAAGCTCTTGAAAAGAATAACACTTGGGAGATTTGTGCTCTACCCAAGGGACACAAGTCTGTGGGATGCAAATGGGTGTTCACTCTCAAATACAAAGCAAATAGAACACTTGACAGATACAAGGCAAGGTTAGTTGCAAAAGGATTTACACAGACCTATGGTGTTGATTATTCAAAAACTTTTTCTCCTGTTGCTAAGTTGAATACTGTCAGAGTCCTTTCTGTTGCTGTAAACAAATATTGGCCTCTATATCAGCTGGATGTTAAAAATGCTTTTCTGAATGGAGATCTAGTAAAGGAGGTCTACATGAGCCCCTGCCTGACTTTGAAGCCCAGTTTGGTCGGCATGTTTGTAAACTCCAGAAATCCTTATATGGTCTAAAACAGTCACCAAAAGCATGGTTTGACAGATTCACCACTTCTGTCAAGTCCCAAGAATACAGTCAAAGACACTCTGATCATACTTTATTTATAAAAGTTTCCAAAACAAGAAAGATTACAATTCTGATAGTTTATGTGGATGACATCGTTTTGTCTGGAGATGAACAAGCATATATCAGTCAACTTAAGCAGAGAATGGGTAATGAATTTGAAATCAAGGATTTGGGAATCTAAAATATTTCCTTGGAATGGAGGTAGCCAGATCTAAAGAAGGCATCTCCGTGTTTCAGAGAAAATACACCCTTGATTTGCTAATCGAGAGAAGTATGTTGGGATGTTGTCCTGCTAACACTCCTATTGAAGTCAACTGTGAACTAGGAAACTCTGATGATCAAGTTCTAGTTGATAAAGAACAATATCAGCGCCTTGTGGGTAAATTGATTTACTTATCTCATACTCATCCTGATATTTCCTTTGTTGTGAGTGATGTCAGCCAGTTTATGCAGGCTCCTTATGAGAAACACATGGAAGCTGTCAAAAGAATTCTGAGATACTTAAAAACGACACCTATTAAAGGGTTGATGTTTAGAAAGATAGACAGAAAGACCATTGAGGCATATACTGACTCAGACTGAGTAGGATCTGTTGTTGACAGAAAGTCTATCTTCGGTTATTGTACCTTTGTTTGGGGCAATCTTGTAACTTGGAGGAGTAAAAAGCAAAGTGTTGTGGCCAGGAGCAGTGTTGAGGCCGAATATAGAGCTATGAGTTTGGGAATATGTGAGGAAATTTGGCTCCAGAAAGTCCTGTCTAATCTTCATCAGGAATATGAGACTCCATTGAAGCTCTTTTGTGATAATAAAGCTGCTATTAGTATTGCTAACAACCCAGTTTAGCATGATAGAACTAAACATGTTGAGATTGATCGGCATTTCATCAAAGAAAGACTTGATAGTGGGAGCATATGCATTCCATACATCCCTTCGAGCCGACAGGTTGCTGATGTTCTCATCAAGGGGCTTCTCAGACCAAACTTCGACTTTTGTGTTAGCAAGTTGGGCCTCATTGATATTTACATCCCAACTTGAGGGGGAGTGTTAGAATTAGTGGGCTTAGCCCATTAGGAAGATTTACCCTAAATATTCTTTCCCTTTTTTATCTCTTTGTACTTTTCTATTTATTCCCTCTTGTACCTATTGTATGATTATCAAAAAATAATAAAACCAAAAACATCATGGTTTTTCCCACGGTTTTCGGGTTTCCACGTAAGCCGGTTTCGTGTTTATTGCTTTCAATATTTAGATTAGTAAATAAACATTTTATTATTTTCATTTTAGTGAGTATGTCTATTATTTATATTATGCTAGTATTAGTTGCAGTTTAATGCTTATCTTTGGTGTTTCAAGCATTTTTTTACAATATAATGGAAATATCGACACGTGAGCTTAATGTCTAATTCTTAAACTTGCCAACACCGATCACCCATCTCTGCTTGCCGTTAAAGATGTTCGATCTCCCTCTTCAGCGCTATCAAAGTTGTTGATAGGCTTGAGTTTCTTTTTTTTTTTTGTCTAGCATGTCCCATGGTGTGTCCATGTGTGTCGTCACGTGTCGACAATTAAAATAATAATAAATAAAAGGGGACACAGATTTTTGTGTCTAACATGTGTCTAGAACGTGACATTCGTATCTGTGTCCAATACATGTCCGACACTGACACTTTAACATTTTTCACATATCTGTGCTTCATTGCCAAATTGAAACAAAACTCAAATTTCAATGTTAAAGTGCAACATTTATAAACCTAGTTACTAAAATGAAGTCCACCCAAAGTTTAAGGACTAGAAATATAACATTTTGAAACCTAGGAACCAAATGAAAACTAAACCCAAAACCTAAGAACCAAAAAGGTACATTTTTCTATTTACTATTTATATTTTTTGTTGAAAATAATTGTACTAAGGGTATTTGTGTAATCTTAATATCCTTGTTTATTTCCTTTTTTTTTTTTTTTTGTCAAGGTTCGTGGTTTTTTCTCCCTGATGTGAGGTTTTCCACATACACAAGTGTTATTATTTCTTCTTCTCCTTTTATTAATTTTTATATTTGTAATATTTCTTTTCTTACTCGGTTGATGGTTTTCTTTCTATATTGGAGGACCTTGTATTTATTTTAGATGAGAAAGAATTATTCTTCCTCCCTTAATTCAAGTCTCAACCCCTTAGCTGAATGTCTAATTCTGAGGGGCCATCTTGACGAGAGCCCAGTAACTTCTCAAAGGTTTATTTTCTCTTCTAATTAATCTCTTTTAGTTTTTCCTTAACCAATATACTCCACTTTCAACCTGAATCTAATCAATAAATTTTCTGTAAGCTCCTAAGAGTTGGGCGATTCCAAAAATAAAAATGATATGAGATGCCCAAATAATTATTATAGAAGTTATACCTTCAACCAAGGAGGGCCACGTAGTCGCTCACGCTCATGGCTTCGTATCTTTGAAATTCTAGATGATGTGTCCATCTACCTTGATGCCACAAAAGATTAACAAAACAATGAATACCAAGAAGAATGGGAAAAAAATAATCTTTAATTTTATTGATATAGTAGAACCAAGAAGTGAAAAGGATAGCGGTGTGTGCTACATGTAATCTAATAACAGAACAAACATTTGAAATGCAACAACTATTGTGCTCAAAGTTTACATAAATTATAAAAGTCAAATTCCAGTAGTTGACAAAGTTCAATAAAAGACAGCAGTATCAAATAATCGAACTATAAAGCATCTCTTATTGTGCTGTGTACAGCTCTCTAGAGAAGGGTATCGAAGATTTATAATAAATAAAGTAGAATATTCTATCAATAATAAAAGGAGTTACCACCTTAAAGCATTTCACTGAAGAATTAAAAAAATTACCAGCTCTTGTCCTGTAGCCCGACAGACATGAACTCCAATGACCTGCAGTCCCAGTGAATAGAATCCAGTAGCATCCAACAAATATAACAGTTGGTAAGCAAATGATAGACCTGCATCATCATAAAGACAGTCCTTAAACAATGACGTTCTGTATAGTTTATAAAACAATGACTAAGAAATATAGATAATCGTAGTAATATTTGACTCCAAATAAAACTTCAAGAATTGTCATCACAGAACTAAATACCAAATACAAGCCACTCTTTTTCTCTGATATGAAACAAAGTACTTCCATAATAGATTTGACATTATTCAAGGGATTGGAAAGATCAACCAAAAGTTTAACACGCATTTGTTTACATCTCATTCATGGTAGTATGAAGAAATTTCCCCATCTGGTTTCCTTCGTTCCAAATACCTTCAATGACAAACTAATGACAGGAATGAGAGAGGAGAGGGGGGATGCGCAGGAGCGGTTTCACTAAAAAAAAAAAAGAAAAGTGGAAGAAGAAGAAAGGAAGGAGACAGATAAGAATATTATTAAATAGATAAAAAGGCCAACTCAACAAAAAAAATGATTGAATTAATAAATTTATCAAGAACTTAAGTGCCACTTCATTCTTTGTGAGTCAACTAATGGTCCAACAAACCTACAAAACCATTCCTGGAATCTCAAAGACTAAAATGTTCCTTTTGGAACCTCATAGATAATAAATACAAACTTCAGTGACAAAAATGTATTTTGCCCAAATGGTTACTTCTGGTTGATTAACTGCATGTTTTTTCAAATTACTTCTAGGAACTTAAACACATTAGCCAGTTCTTCTTCCTCACCTCGCTTAGAAAGAGAGAGAATTAAAAGCCCAAGAAGACAAGAAATCATATCATACCAAGGTTTTTTATGTAAGAAACATTTCATTGGTTGGATGAAGTATCCAAAGGAAATCTTATCAAACCAAAGTCGATCTTTAGTTTTCTCATTATTTTAATAAACTCTTTCCATTCCTTTATGACCTAACCAATCCATCCAGTATCCACAATGTGTTTTCTTCAAGTAATGGGAATCCTAACCCTTGAAAATTTTTAAAACACAAAAACTGTGAACCCAACTCATATCGAACACTTCCAGAAGACTGAACCCAAGGGGAAAACAAATAGGCAACAGCAAAGCAAATGATTCAAACGCCTTCTTATTGCATCTGCAAAAAGATCACCAATTTGGATCATGAAGCGATTGTGTTTCTAGACTTTCTTATTCTGATCAGACCTCCAGGATAGCAGGCTGCAAGAAAACCTTAGGCATCTTGAGCTTCCAAAGGGGCTTTGAAAACTAGGTGAAGGGAGAACAGATGAATCTTCTAAAAGGGCAGCAAAAAGAGACTTAATAAAGAATAGTTGACAACAAAACAAGGTTCCACATCTTTGAGAGTTTGTCTTCCACCCCATAGATTAACCAAAATAATAATAAATCCATACATCTTTTGCAAATCAAACCACTTAATTATTTACCAGATTTAAAACTTATAACTGGCCTATAATCATCCATGGGATCACAAACCTCCAAATATTTATTTGTTCAAAATAAAAATATACAATAAAAACTCGATGATCCAGTGTATTTATTACCTTCACTACTTGCATGAAGCCATGGGTAACAAGAACCAACAATTTTCTGAAATTTCTTCATCACCCGTGCTCTTAACAATGTTTCAACTCCTAAAGTTCTAGTAGGAACAACATGGTCACCTCTTACTTCATAAATTTCAGCATCATTAAACCCCTCATTATCATCACCCCATAAACTTGCTTGAAGCCTGGCTTCCCTTTCTTTATTGTAAATTGAGTGCAACTTTGATTTGAAATAAGGCAATACAACCTGAAAATTCAATTTGTTAATCATTGAAGGTGCAGAGTGTGTTGCAGGGAAGTCTGGGTTTGAATCCAAATGAAATACTGTTTTTTTTCTTGTATTGTACGTTCAAGAAAACTTATCATACAAAAATGGGGAAAAGAAAAGAAAAGAAAAAAACTATTCTGAACTTCTATGGAGCAATATGCTACCAAACTTCAATCTTTTGAATCTCATATTTAGTGTCAATGGTCTTGTTTAGAGAGAGAAGAAATACGCACAAAAGGATGAGATAAAATGGGTAATGAATAACATACTCATAAACCTTGTAGGTTATATACGAATATGCATGTCCATGTGTGTTTACATAGAGAGAGAGACTAGTGTACAAAACATAAAATTTTCTGAGATAAGCAAGGTGAACTAAATGTCAAAACCACCAAAAGAAATGGAATAATGGTTGAATCGTTAGAATCTTTTTCAAATGAACAAGAATAAGATCTTACCAAGAAAGCAACAGAAAGAACTTTTTGATGTTTTTCTAATCCTCTATGTTGAATACCATCCCCAGAGACTGAACGAGCATCTTCCTTCTTTACTTGTACATTTACAGCTCTTCTTCTTAAGCCATATAAGGATTCAGAAAAAGAAGCATCTGAAACATACAGAATAATATTTTTTTTTGTATCTGTAAGTGTAATGGTAATGTTCAAATTTAAAACATAGAAACAAAATTAAATACTAAAGACTGGAACAGTAATGTTCAAATTTAAACGTATGCTTTACGATAACAATTGTCATTTACCTGTAGTTCGCAAGCTATGCGTTTCAAGAACTAGCATTAGCAAAGAAAAGAACTCATCTTCATAGTCTAACACCTTATGAAAGAATGGTCTTCTTAGAGCTAAAACCTGAAAATTTTTCACCAATCCAAGAGAATTTCAAGCATTAGGACTGAACACACAAAAATGTAATACAGTGAGGAAACAGCGTACAGTCATATACGGATGCATAATATGCACAATATCAAAGTGCCTAGGTCAAGTTGTGCACTCCTCTACTATTCTCACAGATCAAGCACCCGATCCTACTATATTTGGCACTAGGTAACTCAAAGGATAGTATATCTTAGGTAGGTGGCTTCTCCTTAAAAGGACTTGTTCGAAACATAACTTAGTATGAGCTTTCCTCCTCTCCTTTCCATATGTCCATACTTTCTAGAAAATAGTTTCTTATCTAACATAATTAATGGTAAAAAAACGGTTGAAATAGTTGAAGAAACAAGATATCCTCGATCAAAAATCACTTTTGACACAAGACATACGTCCTTCGCCAAGAGCCTAAAGCACATGAATTACAATGAAATTTCCAAACCTACACCATATTCCGAAGTCATATTTTTTAAAAAAATGCCATCAATAAATTCAATGACCCATTTAGCAACAAATAGAACCCACCATTTCGCGAACCTATAGAACCAAACAACAATACAAAAGCGCAGATAACTAATAACTATGAAAAAAGGAGTCCCAATTCGCCAAGAATAGAGCACAACAAGGAAATTGGCACAGCAATGGCGGGTCAGTGTTCAAGGAGAGAAGTAAAAGGTATTGAAGACATGGTTTGAAAGAGAGAGATTGTTACGCCGATAGAGTAAGTGAGAGCGGCACGAAGACTGGCAGGGAGCTGCTGAGCAGCGGCCATTTCGAAGAAAGTGGGACGAGTCCCTTGACCTCCAACCTGGAACAACATCGTTCTCAAATTGGAAGCTCTGCCTTGGGAAGGGAATGCTTCCGATCAAATTAGCAGAGCTCTTCTACCGAAAATCCCACTCTGTTCTCACAAACCATCGAATGGGAATCAAAATTTTTGTAACTTAAAAAATTTAATCATAAAGACTTTATCCGCTTAGGTTTTTTGTGTTTTTTATTTTTCCGATGATTTCTCTTTCTAAACATTTTTTATTTCCTAAATTTCTTAGAATATATGAATATATATATATGTGTGTGTGTGTGTGTGTGTTTGGTCAGTAATCTTTTAAGTTGATGATTATTGGTTAAAATTCTTTTTTTTTTCTATTTTGTTTTAGTTTGGTTCTTAAACTTCTAAAAACATCTATTTTTTATCCTTGAACTTAAAAAAAACTTCCATATACTATAGAATGCCTAATGGAAAAGATAATATTGTTTTTATATTTGGATGATTAGACTCTAAATTATTCTCTTGAGCAAGAAATTTCGGCCAACTAAATCCCGCCACGTCATCACAATAAACGTTGTGATAATTATAAATCGATTGAGTTTGGATAATTAAGTTTTCTTATACTCAATCCAGTTAAGTCTTAAATATAAAAAAAAATTAGGCCAAGAAATAATGGACCCGAGCCTGTCAAACAAGTGGGTCCGAGTCCGAATCTACCAAGGAAATGGGCCCAGCCCAAGCCGCCAGGAAATGTGCCCAAGCCCAAGCCCTACAAGCAAATCGGCCTAAGCCCACCAAAAGCCCATAAAATTTCTCTATAAATAGAGACATCTACCATTCATTTAAGAACCTTTGGTTGAAAAGAAGAATCGAAGCTCTAAAGAATTGAAGACAAAAACTTCTTAAGACTCTCAAGATGTGCAAGTTATCATCAACCTCGAAATCATCCTTCTGAAAGATGGAAGACTTGGAAGAACAAACTTTCTTTGAATTCCAAAAGATTGAAGCTCGAATTGACTTGCAACTACAACTTCTTGAAGATCGAAGACCACGAAGTTCTAAATTTTATTTTTTGTATTTGAGAGAAAGAATCATATGAGTAAATATTAGAGATTGTATCCACAACACCATATATCAATCAATATACAAATTTCAATTCCACGAATTAAATTTCTCCTGAAATCTCGTGTGAACATATTCATCATATCAATTAAATTGATAAATAATTAAGAAATCTTGCTAATTTATTTTATAAATCTTAAATCTTTCATGAGAAGCATAATCAATACTTGAATCAAATGACCCAAATTAAAAACTAATTTTATTATTCTTTTAAATTTAAATCTCTCACATTCCCTCCGGCTCTCCATCCTTTACTTATTTTTACTTCAAATTGAAAACTTAAAGCAAATTATTTGAAAATTTGAGTAAAATAAAATAAAACAAAATTGACTAATTGATGTTAACCTCCATGGCAAGGTACAATAAACTAGCTAGGAAAATAAAACGAGTAAAATACATGTATAAAATAAACTCTCCAAAATTACAGATAAATATTCCAAAATGAATGACAAACCCTCCAAAAAAAAAAATTGGGAGGAAGAGAGGAAAAAACACCTCAATGAAATCAAAATCTTGAACACAATTACTTATTGAGTTTCCAGTAAAATCTCAATCTATCATATAACCTTTAATTTAAAATTAAAACAATGACAATGCGTCAAAATGGTGATGATCAAAATATGAAATACTATTACTTTTTGAATTCTCCAATAAAACATCCATTTATCAAATATCCTTTAATTAAAAATTAAGACCTTAAATTATTGGGAACAATTATCGTATTTGGTAACCTAGTCATCTAAATATAAAAGTTACATCATCATTTCGTTAGAGAGCTAACGGAATCTTAATGGTAAGGACCAAAATGTTCGCTTTTTAAAAGTTCATGGACTAAAATAGATGTTTTTAAAAGTTCAAAAACTAAAATAAAACAATATACAAAGTTTAAGAGCCAAAATAAGAGGTTTTAAAGATCCTTCGATTCATAATTTATTAAACTTAAACATAAAATTGAGTGAATATGTGATATGGGATATTTGTCACCTTCATCTTCTCCAAATTAGTCCTCCTCCTTGCTCCATCTCACTTCTTTTGTTCTCTCTCATCTCTTCCAACTTCTCTTCTCTAGTTCTCCCAAGGTTTTTGTTGTTTTTTAATTTGAATAGTTTAAATGAAAATGTCTAAGATATTAAATATGGGTTTCAAAATTTTCATTTCTCCCATTCTTTTCTGATTTTCTGGTTATATCATACACGTTATTGATTACTCTCCTAAATGATTCTATGTTAGACTTCAAACTTTTTTAAACAAACTATTTTGCATTATTTTAATTTTCTGGTCCAAACATCGTAGCTGTGAAAATTCACCATATATCTTCTTCTTCAAGGAAATTACAACCATATAAACAAAGTAATTGCTGATAATGATCATGTTAGAACTTGTCCCCTGCAATAAAAGAATCCTAACAACAATGCGGAAATAGAGACGATACTCTATGGATATTTATATATATATCAACAAGAAAGTGTTCACAAGGAAAGATCAAAATAAGAAATACAATAACAACAAGATGAGCAATATGAAAATAGTAGTAAGAAAACCCCCAACAATTCGAGAAGCTGGCTCTCTCTGTAAAAGTCTTCACAGCAACTTTTCACAAAATAAAGGCTACCTCACCAATCAGTAAAAATATTCCTTAAATATGTACATTCCCTTGGTGGGCACCTCCCCAATATTCCTTTCATTTATTTCTATTGGTTGAGCTGTCTTCTTAGGCATTCCCTTTTTTACACTTGCACCTGTAGGTATATATGATAAGAAGTCTAATATACCGTGGGGCTCGAAGCTCACCTTGTCCTCAAGCTGAAATGAAGGATATTGTTAGTTCATAGCATATAAACAAACTCCCTTGTTTGCTTCACTATCATATAGTACCTTCCATTTCACTAACCAATAGTTAGCTCCTATTTCATTGTTCAAACGGACACCCAAGACAGCCTCAGGTTCAACTTGCAGCTCAAACTCTTCAGTCAATGCAGGTGGCAAGTGTTGTATATGTTTTGTCCAATTTCAGTTTTAGCTATGAAATATGAAACATGTTATGGATCATTGCCTCGAGTGGGAGGTCCAAACGATAAGCTACTTCCCTAATCTCTTTTATTATGCGATAAGGCCCATAAAACTTTGGAGCTAGCTTCTCACAACATTTTCTAGCTAAGGATTGTTGTCGGTACGGTTGTAATTTCAAATAAACTTCGTCTTCCACTTTGAACTTCATTTCACGACGGTGAAGATCCACTTGCTTCTTCATATTATTCTGGGCCGTCAATAGATTCTCCTTGAAGGCGCTAATAACCAAATCTCTTTCCTTCAACAATTTTTCTACACTGTTGTTATCAATCTTCCTATCACCATACAAAACTAATGGAGGTGGTGGGCGACCATAAACTATTTGGAACGGGGTTGTTCTTGCCAATGAGTGAAAGGTGGTGTTATACCATAATTCAGCCCATGGTATGCACTTGTGCCACTTCGTTGGTTGTTAGTTACAAAAACAACATAAATGAGTTTCGAGGCAACGGTTCACCCGCTCGGTATGCCCATTCGTTTGAGGATGAAAAGTGGTATTCCTCTTCAATGATGTTCCCATGGCTTCAAATAATTCTTTCCAGAAGTGACTTAAGAATATCTTGTCACAGTCAGTGACAATGGAGTTTAGGATTCCTTATTTGCTAATGATCTCTTCGACAAACTTTTTAGCAACCTGTTTCACGGTGAATGGGTGTTTCAAGGTAATGGAGTGAGTCATTTTACTTAATCGGTTAACTACAACTATGATACTATCAAAACCTCCAGCCTTGGATAATCCTTCTATGAAGTCCATAGTCCAATCTTCAAGAATTAAATTGGGTAAAGGTAGGGGCTGTTATAATACAGCAGGGGAGAGTGTTTCTGTTTTATTTCTTTGGCATACTTTACATTGTTCAACATATTTTTTTTCCATTATTCTTCATGCACACCTAATGTATTTCTCCATTCATACGCTTGTAGGTTCTACGAAATCCCGAATGGTCCCCTAACACCGAATCATAGAACGTATGGAGTAAAGTTGGAATTAAAGAAGTTTTCTAAAACACTAACCTTCCTTTGTAAAGCAATCTGTCTGACACCCACTGGTAGTTTGGCTTTTCCTTCTAGGTTCTCCTTCAGAATTTTAATTATTTCTAATTCGTCATCCATTTCTACCTCTTTCATCACCATTTCAACATCTAGAAGCCCGAGAGATATTAACGTATTTAATTCAATGGAATGGTTCATTCGAGATAAGGTGTCTGCGACTTTATTCTGCAAAGCAGGTTGGTACAAAATTTCAAAATCATAGCCCAATAATTTAGTCAACCATCTCTGAAATTGGGGTTGGACCTCTCTCTGTTCAATCAAAAACTTTAATGCCTTTTGATTTGAAAGCACTGTAAATTTCCTTCCCAACAAATAATGTCACCATTTTTTAACCTCCATCACAACTGCCATAAGTTCCCTTTCATAAATGGATTTTTCTTGTGCTTCGGGGGATAATTTTTGGCTGAAATACGCTATTGGTCTGCCGTTCTGAGACAAAAATGCTCTCAGACCTATTCCTAAAGCATTTGTTTCAATGGTGAACAGTAGAGAAAAATCGAGCAGTGCTAAGACTGGTAATGAGATCACTACTTGTTTTAGTGATTCAAAGGCTTCTGTGGCGTCTTCATTCCAATTGAAACCATTTTTCTACAATAACTTGGTCAATGGAGCTGCAATATTCTCATACCCCTTGACAAATCTTTGAGAATACCCCCGTAAGATCGAGAAATTTCCTTAATTCAGAAACATGTTTGGGTTGAGGACAATTTACCATTGCCTTTACTTTTTCACCATTAGCTTATACTACTTTTTTAGAGATCCAATGTCCTAAATAATTGACTTGGGAATGCCCAATTACGCATTTCTTCTCGTTGGCAAATATCTGGTTGCCTTTCATCACTTAAACACCACTCCCAAATGCTTCACATGTTTTGTGATATCACTGTTATAAACCAAGATGTCATCGAAGAAAACTAACACAAATTGTCTTAGAAAGGACCTGAAAATTTATTTCATGAGACATTGAAAAATTGTCGGAGCGTTGGTTAATTTGAAAGGTATAACCAGGAATTCGTAATGTCCTTCGTGGGTGTGAAACGCGGTTTTCTCAATGTCCTTCTTCATTCGAATTTGGTGGTAACCCAAGCGCAAATCCAATTTTGAAAAAACTTCAGTACCATGTAGCTCATCCAACAGTTCTTCGATTACGGGAATGGAGAATTTATCGAAAATAGTCACTTGATTTAATTTATGATAGTTTATGCAAAACCTCCACCCTTCGTCTCGTTTCTCTACTAGTAAAATTGGACTGGAATATGAACTTCGGCTTGACTTGATAATTCCCGTTTGAAGCATTCCAAAACTAACTTCTCTATTTCTTCCTTTTATATATACTTATACTTATTGGGGCAAACATTTATGGGCTTCTATTCATTACACTCAATATCTGATGATCCACGGTCCTTCTCAGAGGTAGCTCCTTCAACATCTCAAACAATCCTCGAACCTTTTTAATAGATTACGAATCATTGGTAAGTTCAACTCCTTCCCTTTTTCCTCTCTTTCGTTTTCCACCTTATTATTTTCATCTATTTCAACGTTCTAAAATTCCAACAAAACCCCTGATCCTCTATTTTCCATGTCTTAGAGATCATTTTCAATGAACATTCTGCCTTTGCAAGGGACGAGTCCCCTTTTAATATTACTTGAATTTTCCTTACCATGAACTTCATTATCATCCATGGCCAGTGAACCCCCATGAATCTGATGGTGCTAAGCCACTACATACACAGAACCACATCAAATTTGCCTAGTTTGATCACTAAGAAGTCTACCATGATCGTTAATTTAGGAAGTTTGACCTTGACTCTCTTGCATATCCCTTTTCCTTCTAGTGCAGTTCCATCGCAAATAGTTACTCCGAATTTAGTTTTCCCTTCCATCAGTAAGCTTAACTTCTTAGCTACTCCTTGATGAATGAAATTGTATGTTGCGTCGCTGTCAATGAGGATAATTATCTCTCTTTCCTTCACTATCCCTTGCAATTTCATTATGCCTTTCGACGTGAAACCCAAAATTGTCCGAAGCGTTATTTCGATCTCTCCATTGACTTCTAGGGTTTTGAGTTCCACCACTTTCGACTCGGCTGCCTCCTTTCCATCCACATCTTTCAAATCTTCTTCTTCATTCGTGATAAAGAACATAAGTTCGCGATTTGCTTTAACCTTGCACCGGTGCCCTGACGAATACTTGTCATTACATATGAAGCATAACCCCTTGTCTATCCTTGCTCAAAACTCGTTGTTTGATAAACGCTTCATTAACAGTTCACCCCTTACATAATTTTCTTTTATCGAAATTGAAATTTGCTTCATTGCGTAATCGCTATGTTTTCCCTCTTTTTTTCAGTATTTACCGTCACATTTTCCCTAATCTGGGTTTGGGCCTAAGATACCCCTTGCCCAAGACCCCCTCATTCATTTAGGGCTAATTTAATGGCCAAATCACAATCATTCACTGTTAGGGCTTCACACATACAATCTTCTAAGGTAACTGGGTGACGACTTTTTACTTCGACTTGTAAAGTAGTCTCCAACCCTGTGACGAACGCATTAATTAAGACGCACTCTTCCATCTTTGGCAACAAGGCATAATAGTTTAAAAACTTCTTCAAATATTTGGCGTATGATCCATCTTGCTTAATTCGTATGAGACGGGCACCCAAACTACCTTCATCGGGAGCCTTGAAGTGTTTGAACATCCTTCTCTTGAGATTTTTCCACGACGTAACCTTCTTTCAATTGTTACTCCAGGGAAACCAATCAACCTCATCTTGACCAAAGCTGACGATGGCTACCTTCACCTTCTCCTCGTCAGCCAACTCATTGATGTAAATAGTGTTCGACCCTATAGACCCATGATTCTGGGTTTACTCCAGTGTAGATAGGTATCTTTAACTTCTTATATTTACTTTTATCTGATGAACCTCCAATGAAAGCCGAAGTTATGTCTGTCTCTCCAACGTTTCCTTTCCTTTTTAGCCCAAACCCATTCGAGGCACACGATTCTTCCCTATGTTTAGCACGATTGCTCTCCTTCACTTCTTTCGTCAGATTCTCTATGCTCTCTTGTAGAATCATTTCCTTCAATTCCTGGATCTCTTTTTCATTCGTTTCCGATCTATCCTATGCCATAGCTCTTGTCTTCCCCAGGATGTTTGTGGCTCTAATACCACTTTGTTAGGACTCTTCCCCTGCATTAAGAAATTTGTAACAACAATGCATAAACAGAGATGGTACTATGTGAATATATATATATATATATATATATATATATATATATATATATATATATATATATATATATATATATATATATCCAGAAGAAAGTGTTCACAAGGAAAGATCAAAACAGGAAATACAATAACAACAAGATAAGCAATATGAAAATAGTAGTAAGAAAATCTCCAGCAATCTGAGAAGTTGACTCTCTCCCTAAAAGCCTTCGCAACATCTTTTCACAAAATAAAGACTACCACTACAAGAAATCGAATTTTTTAACGCTGAAAAATGTCGGGGGAAGTGAAAAATATGTCGGGAAAGGATCTTCCGACGCAGTCCTCGGCGTCAGGACAAACGTCGGGGGAAGTGAGTCGGGATAGGCTTTCCCGACGATGTGTTGGTCACGCGTCGGGAAAGCCTCTCCCGATGCCGTCTTTCCCGATGCAAACCACGACGTCGGGAAAGCCTCGTCTGCTTTCCCGACGCCATGTACTGCGTTGGGAAAGCCTCCCCCGATAGGCTTTACCGTGTAACTTTGTTAAGGAACCATTTTGCCGACACTATACTGAAAGCTCGAGAAAAGCACTTGAAAAGGTTCGTTAAACTTGAGATTTTTCTTCTTTGTCCAATTTTAGGCCAACCCTATGATGCACAGACGCACACATATTCATTCAATGAAAGTTGTTTCAATAAAAAAATAAATATTCATTTAAGATATATTTGTTTTGAAAGTCATTGACTGACTTAGCTACAGGGTGACAAACGGGATCCTGAAAAAGTGAGAATGGAGAGAGAAGAACTTGAAAGATAGAAAAGAGAAGGTTGGCAGCGAGCTATGGACGGAGGAAGGCTGAAGCTGAAGTTGCAGTCGCGACGACGGACGGCAGCGACAGACGGCAACGAAGATGGAAGGGATGGCGGCGAGCTACGGACAGCGACGGTTTCTCTCTTCTCCGAACCCTTTTCCTTTCGTTTTCAGTTCTGTGTAAAATAGAAACGAAATAAATAAGCAGGGGATCTCCCGATGCCGTAAGTAGTGCATCGGGAAAACCTAGACCTTTTCCCGATGCACTACTTACGGCGTCGGGAAAACCTAGGCCTTTCTCGATGCACTACTTGCCTTTCTCGACGCACACTTACGGCGTCGGAAAAACCTAGGCCTTGGCAATACCCCTTATTTCCCACGTGAGGCTTTTCTCGACGCACTCCTTATGGCATCGGGAAAACCTAGGCCTTTTCCGACGCCCTACTTACCTTTCCCGACGCACACTTACGGCGTCGAGAATACCCCTTATTTTTCGACGATCTTGTGCCCAACGCATGAATTGTGCGTCGGAAAAACCTCTTATTCCCGACGTCTTACTTTATGCATCGAGAATAGCTTTTTCTCCCGACGTCTTACTTTATACGTCAGAAGAACCTCTTATTCCCGACGTCTTTTATGCCGACGTCTTTTTTGACGTCGGAAAAAGTCCGATTTCTTGTAGTGTACCTCACCAACCATTAAAAACATTTCTTAAATACCCTCATTTCTTTGGTGGGACCACCCATAAAAAAAAAAATTCCTCTCATTTATTTCTATTGGTTGAGCTATCTTCTTGGACATACCCTTTTTTACCCTTGCACTTGTAAGTATGTATGATAGGAGGTCTAACAAATCACTCCCTAAATTGCTTTGACATTAAATGATGGTCGTTTCTTGTGTTTCACATTGACTAATACATTGATATGAATTGATGTTTGTTGTCTTTTGGTTTGAACTTTATTTTCTCACTAGTTTCTACTATCCCTTCTCGCCCAATGTCCTTTGATTTGATGAACCAATTATTCTTGTTTCATGTCCTTTAATTTGTAGAACTACTTGAGAGTTGTTTGAGGTAAGGACTATTTAAGACTATTAATAACAATCTTTTTGTTATGGTAAATACCATTTTGTAAACTATCCTCAATTGGCCTAGTTGTAAAAAAGTAGTATATAGTCTAAATAACAAATTGAAAGAGGTCATGAGTTCAATTCATAGAGGTATCAAATCTACTTTCATTTTTTAAAATTTTTTTTTTTTGCTATAATGTTTACTATTTTTTTTTATTAAACTAAAATAGTTTGCACCTCAAACATTTAACCAAAACTAAAATAATATACACTTGTTTAGGAAATGCGTTATTTAATTATTTAATTAGATATGATTTGTATTTTGGGCATTCTCATATACAGTGTTTTTGATAATGCTACTAAGTTGGTGGAATAAATTAATAATCTCGAAAGGCTAAAATAAGATGAATCGTACCCCACGATTACGAAGGAAAAAAAAAAACCTTAAAATAACATTCCACATTCCCCACAAGTGAAGTTGAGTACCATGGACAGTGCACAAACTAGAAAAACGTGGCGACATTTGATGTCATAATATCTGCTAGTAAATCCTCTAAAGGAACAAAAGAAACAAGCAATTGTTCTCGATGTACTTGTTCTCGTATGAGGTGATGGTCAATCTTAATATGCTTAGATTGATTATGCATAACAAGATTACAGTAAGAAAAGTAGCACTCACATTATTACAAAGAACAAAGGAATAAAAGTAGGAGAATTGCCAAGCTTAGAAATAAAAGGTTGTATGCAAATAAGTTCTGCAAACATCATTTTGTACTAGATCAAGAGGCAACTTTCTATAATTAAGTTATTGCCAAGAAAAACACATAAATCACACTTGTGCTACATCTATCCTCTCGACAATTAGCTCAATCAACATCAGTATATCAAGGTGAGGAGAATAAAGGGAGTGAGTAAATGTTATTCCAAGTGAATCGATAGTTAAGTTTCAAAAGATACACTTAACTATTGTAACCAATGAAATATTATTGGAGCACGAAGAAACTAACAAACTTCGTTAACACAAAAACTCAAATCACGACAAGCAAGTATATGATACTAAAGTAATTTAACAATACTACAATAATAATAATAAAAAAAGGATTAGGCATCAACTCACCATCTTGAATAGACAACATCTAGGACTATTCAAACGGTTATAATCAACCATATCAACATACCAAACATTTACTCACGGACAAAAACAAATAATTTGCATTTTGAAAACTTGAATACCCTATCCATTTAGTAAAAAATTCAAAGTTTTGAAAACTTGAATACCCTATCCATTTAGTAAAAAATTCAAAGTATATGTAATTTTGAAACGTATGTAGTTATAACGTATAAGTGAATCATATTCAAGTAATAACCAAAGGTCTATAGTATATAGGTAAAATTGGATGTTTTATCCTTGAAACAATATATTCTCAATACCCGGTTCATCAAATGATAAATCTATTAAAAATATTTACTATGATAACAAAGTGTGAAATTTATTGTATCAGTAACCAATAAGTTAGCTCATAAGAAATGTGAGAAATTATTGAAAGAAAAGATAGTATGTTTACCAGTGAAACCGGAAGATAGAATTTAGAATTTATACTGCTAAATTTTTTTTAATATTACTATTTACTTATTTTTCTAATTGCTTTTTACATCTAAAAAAAATGCCCCATTTCTCCAAGATAAAATGAATATGAGAAGACAAATTATAAAGCAAAACCATACACACAATGTTCTAATAAAAGACATACTAAACTTCAGCAGAATTTGATGCCAAAGCCATGTCCAATCTTTCTAGAAATGGGGTGGAATTCCAGTTGACTCTCTCTTCCTGAAATCACAATCCAAACAAGTTAATATCACTACTTAATTATCTCAAAGATATCGATATATTTGGATACAATACCTCTCGGTTTCTCCTAGTCGTTTTCGGTCCCCGGCAAGACGAGCCTGGATTGGAATCTGCATCCTGTCCTGTATGACTCCAATAACTCCCAACACTGCCTATGATGGGCATCTCCTGGGGACTCCGACTTATATTTCGTCTCGGAGTGGACGATGCAGAGAACTGTCTAAGCTCTTCTAGTGTCAATGCTCCTAAAATTGGCCTATCTTCATGGCTTTTGGCTGAATTTCTTGTCCACATAGGTGAGTTTCCAATGGAGCTAGAATTGCTCTTGGATTTTGGTGTGATTTCAGATTCAACTAACCAGTTTGAAAGGCTGGTATCTACTCCGATCTCATCTTCGACATGCTTTCTCATTGAACGAAAAGTAGGCTCGGGGCTGATCAGTACATCGCAATCTTGTTCTAAATTGATATTCTCCTTTTCTAGTTGATGAACTAGTGGTAGTGTTGCCACCTTTGCAGCATTCAAACAATGAGTAACATTCTCAATTGGTTTAAGAACAGAATCGATGTTCTCCTTCTGACATATTGATATTTTGTCCGACGAAGCCTTGCCGGGTTGAAGATCAAGAGAACGATGGCTTGGATCTGGACTATTGATCTCATTCTCATCAGCTTCAAATGTAAAAACTTGTTTCCTTGAACCTAATGACAAAGAAAAGAGAGACTCTGAAGATTCCTGCTTAATCAATAACTTATTTTCTCCATCCCCATCATCATTATCAGCATCATCTTTTCTTTCTTCTTCTTTTTCACCTAAATGGTCCATTTCTTCTACAAATTCTTCATCATCATCACTGTTTTGGCAAACTGCATACCTATGATTCAAAGGTATGGAGAATGCATTTGATAAATTTGAGCTTCCTCTTGATTCATCATCTTCCCTTCCACTCTTTTCCTCGATCTTAATGTCATCCAAATTCAAATTATGTTCAACTTCCTTAGTAGGAACCACTATTTTATCATCCTCAATAACTGGGCATGTTTTTTCAGTCGTGTCACACAACTTAATCCGCTCTTCAAGTTTCTCTCTGTGCATTAAGAACAGAAAATTTTACCAAAAGAAATCCAGTAAACAGCTAGAGTTTACATTAGAACCACACTCCAAAAACTGAAATCTAAGAATACTGGAGTTCACAAGGATGGTTGAGGTGAAAATCCTTATTGAAGTTGATCGGTTTTGTAGCTGATGTGATATTAGCAGAATTTATAGAATTTTGAAATAAACTACTTATTTAAAAACATCGTATCATAAATTTCAATAGATAAGTCAAAAAGTAAAAGCAAGAGTGTACTTTTTATTTAACCACAACAAAACTTAAATTCTCTATTAATAAATCAAAGTTTCAAAAGCGCAGAGCAAACTTTTAGTTTCCTTTAATTTAACTTTCACTCATTTGCAATCTCTTGCAACATAGAGAACTTAATATAATTCCTCAGATTTCCAATGGCAGAATTTAAAATCACTTCTTCAACTTCAGCAACACTCGAAGAACAACAAAACCACTCCAAGTTCGCACGAGTTATCAAACTTAAAACCCAATTTGAAACTAAACTCGGAAAACACACAAGTACAAAGGGCGATCAAACTGAACATCGACATCGAAACTAAACAGAGAGCCATAAAAAATCAATACACAGTAAAAGAATCCACAAAGATCTTACAGAGAACCGTTATTTAGGTCAACCAAAGACACGCCAACCACTTCCTTCTTCGCTTGCTCCAACGCACAAACACCTTCCGAAGCTTTAAGAATCTAAAAAAAAAAGACAAAAAGAATCATCGATCATTCAGAAACAGAAACAAAAACAAAACCCCATAAAAGAAAAGAGGAAGGAATGAAAAGGGATTACATGAATTGAAGAAGGGGGAATCCGAAGGGGGGACGACTTTGTGGGTTTTCGGCGCTTAGAATGGCCAAAACAAGGTAGAAAGCAGCCCATGATCAAGCGATTGAAGAGAGGGGAAAAAGGGGGGGAATCAAAGAGCAAAGTGAAGGAATGGAAGATGAGGATTTTTAAAATTTTTGGTTTTTGATTGAATGGGAGTGGGGTTTGGGTTTAAAGGAAGAGGAAAATTAAACGGGCATCGATGATTTTGATGAATATCTTTGAAGAAATATGACCGTTGGGAGAGTTGGAAAGAGCTTTTTTTGGGAGTTTTTTTGGCTTCATTCATTGGCTAAACTACTTTTCAAAGGAGCGTTACTACTTGGCATTTGGAACTAATAATAATAAAATAATAATAATAATAATAATAATAATAATAATAATAATAATAATAATAATAATAATAATATCTATAATAATAATATCTATAATAAGAATATCTATAATAAGAATATCTATAATAATAATATCTATAATAATAATATCTATATCCACAGTCTATATAAAAATATGGGAAATTGTTTTAAACGGAGAAATGGTTGAAAATTTTATATATTATCTATATCAATAGTCTAAATAAAAAATTATAAGTGGAAATTTTTTTACGTCATTTTTATCTTTTTATTAATACATTGTTCTATTATGATTTTGATGGCAACAATTTCTTTTTTACACTGTCCTCAAATAATAATAGCTCCTAACACATTTGATTTTATTCTCATCATTTCATTTGAAAAATAATAGAAAAGAACTTCAAATCCTCATTTTTCTAAAAAATTGAGAATAAGTTTATTTGATTTCTTTTTGTCTTAAATTAAACTAAAATAAAAGTCAACCCTCCCAATTAGATTCACTTCAATCTCATTTAATTAAAGAGTAGTTTCCACTTTGGAACAAGAAAATGTATAATTGTTCATTTAAAAATAGATTTGTTGAATTTGATTATTTGTAAAATTTTATTGTCAATCACTTTAATTTTGTTAAATTTCATTTAAAATATTGGAACATGAAAATTTTTTCTTTATCATTTAAGTGGTATTTAATTATAGAATATTAAAAGTTTTAGGGAGTTTGAACAATGAGTGGGTTATTAGTGATTACAGTAGTTTGTGAGTTATTATAGTATGTGTTTGAGGTGTAGGGTACTATAGCCTGTGTTCGGGGTGTAGAGTATTATAATCTGGGTTATTATAGTCTATGTTTGGAGTGTAAATTATTATAGTCCAATTCTTAGCCGTCTATAAATTGAACTTTATTATCTTATACCATATCTATTTTTTCACTATTATTTTATCATATATATTGGGTAAATGAAATACCATTTTTGGAAAACATAGTTCAAACTATACCTTCCATCAAATTTATACAAATTAGTTTATTACTACTTGGGATGCATGTACAGATTTATATTATAACATCTTTTATAGAACTTCATATGTGATTTTATTAAATCTTGTTAATTAGGTTGTTCATTTAATAATTAAATTATAATATCTACATATGACTATTAACACATTTTACAAATAGATAAAATCATTTTCACACTTGTTTTAATTTATGTAAGAGATACATTCCTACAAACTGTACACGAATTACTTTAAATAAGAAAACAACAACAAAGTGTGGGAATGTGGTTAGCGATGAAAATTAGAGAACATGCTAACAAAATTTAAACCAAAACCAAACCAACACAAGCACGTAAAGAAAATAGAAAACAATATTGTTTACTATCAAATAACAATCCAAATCACAAGTTGGTCAAACATTATCTTTCGAGAGGATGTTGCAATACTCTAATTTTAGGTATGTGGGAATGGACATGAATTCCTCTATATCATTCACACTGCGAAATATTATTTTCATAAGCTTACCCTTTATTGGCTCTATAATTCTAGGATAGCTTGTAGTTGATTCATGACTTTTCACGTAGTTCGACCTTTGTTCCATGCTTTTCTTTTAGCCATTCCACAATTGCCTTTAATTGGTCATTTGCAAATTCCATTTCATTCCTGAACACCTCTATCATTTCATAATGGTGTCCGCCTCATTTTCTTTTGCTTCCACTTGAAGCATTTCTTCCTTTAATGGTTCGACTTGTACGTGTTCTTAGCATCGCATCTGGTGACATGTCCACTACTTAACTAGACATCATGTAGATGTCTAAATCATGTGAATCACCATCATTAAAGTGGTTTGGCACATTAGACCCAAGTCAACAAATGTCTTTGAACATGCTCCCATAGCTTGACCTTTGTCGAAGACACAAACCATAAGAGAATGATTTGTGTAGAAGCCATTTTGTTGCAAGATGACTCTGTGTGAAAGTTAAATAGGTTTTATGATTATGTTAACAATAATCGTAAAATAGTGCACACAAAAATTTACCTTCACCTAGCTATCGAATGTCTCCCGTTCTGCACAAATGCATCGAAATTCTTCGTTCCATCTAAAGTCACAACGTGATGGTCCTCTCATTTTTATAATTACTTGGTACATTTTTTTTAGAGATTTGACTCGACAATCTATAGTCATAACAATCCTTGGATATCACAACTGGGAAACTTCTCCACTATCATACGTTGTAATTGAGTCAAGTACCCAGGTTGAAATGTCCCATTATCTGATCTCCATTCACCAGATGAGACCAATTCCACTAAACACTCAACCAATTTCGCTTCTTCCTCTTTAGTCTAAGTGTGCTTTGAGGCTCTGAAAAAACTTATCACTCTAGTGTATACATAAACAAATTTTAATAAAATTAAACAACAAATAACATTATTGTACATATTAATTTTTGAAGTGATGTTCAAAATATAGCAAACATCATCATATAAAGATAAATAAAGAGTGTTACAAGTGAAGGCATTTCACAACACATGACAAATTAAATATGCGTTCCAAATGATTAATTAAGCATGAAGGCATTACTGGTTACGTTACTCCCATTAAATAAACATTTGATGCACCAATTCATCCCTCTATTAAGTGCGATCATTTAAAGTATTAATGTAATTATTCTTGCCCCCCACCCCCAATTGTATCGTAGGTTGAATAACCTACATCTTCCACTATAAGAAAAGAAGTCTACGATAGCTCGCTATAAACGCTATCGTAGACATTTTATAGCATTTTATCAAAAATCGTGATAACCCACGATATTAAAAGTCTGGATTTTCAATAGCGTTTTATAAAAGCTATAAAAGTATGCATTTGATAGCGTTTTAGAAAGGTTATAGAACAACTTTTAAATAGCGTATTTTTCTATTTATATAATTTATGATAGCGTTTTTTAAAAGTTATGAAAAGCTGTTTATAGCAAGTTGAAAAAGTTATTGATTGTTTATGATAGCATTTTTTAACAAATATAAACGTTTAGTCATACCTTTAAATAAAAGCTATAATAATGTAGTATTTTCACATATTTTATCTATAATAAACTTTTTTAAATATCAATATTCAATTCTCAACATCAACATATAAAATACATCCCAGTTATGTGAATGAAATCTATTTAAAAAACTATTGTTCATGTCTTATACATTGTTAGCTAATAAAAAGTCGTACCATCAAAATATTATTTATGTTGTTTTCATAAAAGATTCGTCAGTTATTTCACTATTATTCATCTCCCTATTGATAAGATTGTGTAAAATGTTGAGTTTTATGTTCTAGAACTCGTAGATAATAGATATAATGCATTGACTATTATTTAATAAAGTGTTGTTATTATAATTTCAATAAGTGTTATTGATTATATTATTAGTTTTGTCTTAATAACTTGAATCCAATAAACTAACATTCTAAGATGTTTGATGAGTCTTAAACAGTATATAGAGACATACCCATCAATGTTCGAGATACAACTTAAAGGGTGTAACGCCCTAAATTTCGAGGTAAATCTGATCATTTTTTATGTTAATTTTCGGGATTTAAAATTTTTGGTTGGTTTTGAAGAGGAAAGAAAAATAAATTTAAAGGGTATGAATTTTTTTTTATATAATATAGTATAAATTAATATAATAATAATATAATATAAATTATATTATTATTATTATTATTAATTATATTATTATTACTATTATTTTATTATTATATATATATATAATATTTTTTTTAAATCAAAACCCTAATCCCTCCTGCGCCCCCTCCTGTTTTTTTCTTCTCCTTCTCCTTCCTTCTCCCGTAGCCGACGGCACCTCCCCTTCATCCATTTCTCTTCACGCACCCATCCCATCTCTGTCCCCGTCTCTGACTTCGTCTTCGTCTCTGCCTCGTACGCCGTCAGCCGCACATCACCGACGTGAAGACATCTAGTGGCAGCCCTTCTCCAACCGTCCTTCTTCTTGGTTTCACGCTCACGGCCAACCATCGACTGTCTCTGCCTCGGTTGTCCAGCGTCGGTCGCAGTGCATCTCGCATCGACATAGGTAACTGGGCAAATCTTTTCTGCCGCCGCCGTCGTGTGCTCGTTGTCGTATGCAAACCAAATCGGCTTCAAGTCGGCTGAGTTGAGTCGAGCTAGCCGAGCCGCCTTCCATACCTGAGCCGAACCAAGCCGTGAGTTAGCAAAACCGAGCCGTGAGCTAGCCAAGCCGAGCCACGAGCCGAGAACTGAGCCAAGTTGAGCCGCAAGCCGCGAGCTGAGCCGAGGACTGAGCCGAGCTGAGAACTGAGCCGAGCCGCGAGCCAAGCCGAGCCACGAGTTGCAAGCCGAGAGTCAAGCTGAGCTGTGCCGCAAGTCGCGAGCCAAGCGCCGAGCCGAGCCGAGCCGAGCCGAGCCACCTAAGCCATTTTCTTTCCACATCGTGTCCCGGTGAATCTTTGGTAAGGATTATTTTAGTGAGTTTCCTAATGTTATTATAGTCGATCCGAGTTTAGGTATTGGAATAAGACATGGTACTACCTTTCGTTCCTTGAAAGTATTAGAGAGTTGACACTTAAGTTCTCGGGTTTCACGGCAGGCTTAATTGCAGATAGCTCTCTTTTACTCGGGTAATTCGACGTATGATGTTTAGAACGACTTAAAAGTGACTTCTTCTAGTGTCATCGTTTAAATCCTTGTGATTTCGTAGGTGGATTCGTTGGACGTGGACTCGATCAAGGAGTATAACCAAATTTCAGGTAAGGGATTTCTTACTATTGGACCTCGGATCGAGGCTGGAAACGTAGTAACCCACATGGGAATTATACGTTAGTAACGGTATTGAATGGATTGACGTATGTTTGACTAATACATAACACTTATATGCTCTTGACTGATTAAAGGTAACGTGACCGTTAGTTGTAGCTTATGTGTTATCATATGTAATGAGTTGTTTACGGATAGACACCGATGCCCAGATGTTCTGTGTATTGTAGTTATGTTGGTAGGCTACGTTGTGAACTGGAATAGTACTTCGATGGACTATAAAGTCTTAATGTTATGTAAGTTGAAGTCTGTTGTCGGGATATTGGTTATGGAGTTATGTCGTGGAAGGATTAAGAGTCCAAGAACCTCTCGTGTACATTAAGTATATGCCGTTGAACTGTGCTATAAACTGAATATGATTGTCAGGTATAATGTGGGCGTTACGCATAACATAGATTACCTGAGGATACACTAGGGTTTGAACTGAGTCGAAGTATCGTTAGGTAACTTTACAAAGTGAGGATTTGACTAGTTGTCTGGATTTAAAGAAATGTCACAATGATGTGTGAATTGGATATGCATATAGCAACTGAGGAGATAGTTGTTTAAACCTATATTTTCTGACTGGCTAAGCCTATGACTGAACTGTTAGTTTGAACGTTATCGGGGTGTGACTGTTGTAGATGGTTTAGTATAGGCTGTGGGGTAACGGTTAGATTTATCTATGGGGTAGTATACCTTACTGATATGTGCATCCTTCGGGATCACTAGACTGATATGTGTATCCTTCGGGATCACTAGATTGATATGTGCATCTTTCGGGATCACTAGACTGATATGTGCATCCTTTGGGATCACTAGACTGATACGTGCATCCTTCGGGATCACGAGACTGATGTGTGCGTTCTACGGAACCACTAGACTGTTTATGTAGGGTACCGCTAAATAGGAAGTTAACTGTTATTACCCTAACGGGCCCAGTAGTGGGTCCCTTACTGGGTATATCTTATACTCACCCTTTTTCTCTTTAACTTTTCAGGTAAAGGTACAGTGAGGGACAGACCGACGAGGGGCAAGAAGGATGCATGAAGGCCATATGGACGCGTCTGGTTTTCGTTTTGCTTCCGCTGATGTATTTTGTTACTCGCTATTTTCATTGTCAGATCGAGTCATGGTTAGAACAATTGGTTTGTGGTTTTGTGTTTGATGATTTGAGCACTATATTTTGGAATTCTCGGGAATGTGATTAAAATAGGGCCCAAAATTACTTTTTGTGATATTTTAAACGTTTTTAATGAATCGTAACCAGTTTTTTATGAGCTTGTGTGTTTTATTGTCGAGTCTTAGTACTACGTAGTGACCCCAGCTTAGTCCGGAAAGTTAGGTCGTTACAAAGGGTCTATAGTATAGGGATAAGGTTGGATACCTTATCCTGGTAACACTAGGGATACGACTCACTTTGTATTTGATACAAACACAATGATCCAACGCATTCGTGTAGGTGACATGCAAGTGAGGGTATCCTATGCAATGGGCTTGCATAAGACCAGACCACGAAATAGTAACCACAATATGTAACTTAGTTAACTAGTTGGATTTCTATTTCATTAGGATGACCTAGGTAACTTATTTTTAATACTGAGTGTATTATGAACTCTTATTCTCGAGAGATTGTCCTTTAATTTGTATGGGTGAGAGTAGCCAGATTGGTGATTCAATATGCTTATCATTTTCGAGTCAAGACGGAGCGGGGAGCTGAGAACATAATCACACAATATGGAATTCACTCCTCGACTTTAGAGTAAGTAGATAATTGTTCTCTTAAATGGTGTCTCCGAGACTTGAATGAAGAGTCCTACCCTCTCTATGGCACGAGAGAGGTTTTTGTTTATTGGTTGGACCATAAACAAGTTGTTCATTAGATGAACACTGGTATTTAAAGGCTAGAAGTAGCCAAGGGGTAAAATTGTAATTTGACCCAGTTGGTTTTACGAACACTTGTGAAGGACTAACTTACTGTTATTGGTCTATATTTGTGTATTGGAATTTATGTCCTAAAACTCGTTGTTTATAATCATATTCTATTCAATAAAGTTGTTATTGAGAAACTGAATACTATATTCTCAAATCTAATAAAATAAGGTCCTGAGGGTATTTTGAGACATAAAAATGATCAAGTTCGAGTATATAGCATAAAACAGTCTATAGTATATGAACAAAGGTTGGACACCTTATTCTGGGACACTATGGATGCGGTCTGCTTTGTAGTTAGTATAAACGATGTGATCTTGAATCGTTCATGTAGAGACATGATAGTGGAGACATCCTATGTAAAGAGTTTGCCTAAAACTAAACAATGAAATAGTCACTTTTACGTTATAACACCATTTACTGTTTAAAATTGATTATTTCGATTATTGATGACGTAGATAATTTAATCTTAATCTTGAGCTAACCATGAACTCCTGTTCACATGAGATTATCCTTAGATTTGCATTGGTGAAGGCAGCTCATTAGTGTTGGCTCAATAAGCCTCCCTTAAAGAAAACTGAGTGGATAGCTGGGGACATAGGGTTCAAGATGGAATTCACTCCTACCTGCTTTAGGCTTAGTAGATAGGTTTTTTTCTTAACGACTGAATCCAAGTCTTGAATAAAGGGTCCCACCATCTCATTTACTCGGGAGGGATTCAATTTATAGGTTGGACCTTAAACCAATTGTTCAGTAGTAGATCTGTGGGACTTAAGGAGTAAATGTAGTCTCGGGGGTAAAATGGTATTTTGATCTAGTCGAACTCATGAACAACCTATGAATGATTAACTTATTGATCATGGTTATATTAGATGTGTAACGACCCAACTTTCCGGACTAAGCTGAGGTCACTACCAAATACCAAAACTCGAACATTCAACATAAAATTTAAAACGGACCAGTTACGATTCATTAAAAGCATTAGAAACATTACAAAAAGACAGTTTCGGGCCCTATTTTAAATTCAATCATAAAAAGTCTCAAACAAAAACTCAAGTCATCAGTTCCAAAAGCACAAGTCAAATATTCTGACAAAATACATAGCGGAAGCGATAAGAAAACCAGACGCGTCCATATGGCCTTCACGCGTCCTTCCTGCCTCTCGTCGGTCTGCCCCTCGCTGTGCCCTTACCTGAAAAGTTTAAAAAGAGAAAAGGGTGAGTATAAACATACCCAGTAAGGGACCCACTACTGGGCCCGTTAGGGGACAACAGTTAACTTCCTATTCGGGGGTACCCTACATAACAGTCTAGTGGTCCCGTAGAACGCACATATCAGTCTAGTGCTCCCGAAGGATGCACATCTCAGTCTAGTGCTCCCGAAGGATGCACACATCAGTCTAGTGCTCCCGAAGGACGCACATATCAGTCTAGTGCTCCCGAAGGATGCACATATCAGTCTAGTGCTCCCGGAGGATGCACACATCAGTCTAGTGCTCCCGAAGGATGCACACATCAGTCTAGTGCTCCCGAAGGATGCACATATAAGTAAGGCACACTACCCCATAGATGAAGCTAACCGTTACCCCTCGGTCTATACTCAATCGTCTACCACAGTCATACCACAATCATCAATCATTTACAATTCCCCTAAAGGCTTTACTGGCCAGGTAGTATAAGCTTAAACCATTACACCCTCAGTTGCTATACGCGTCAACTATTCGTATACCATTATGGAAGAGCCCCAAGACTCAAACAGCTAAATAACCAACTGAACTCACTGTCCTTCCCCGTCTAATCCCATGATCAACGTCCATCAATTTAAAATTTCAATCTACAATTAGCGGTTGCGGTTCAGTTACATCAGACAGAAACATAATAACAGTGCTTAACAGTCAACATAGATACACTTATTCAGTATAATCACTAACGTGTAATCCCCTGTGGTTTACTACGTTTCCGGCCTCGACCCGAGGTCCAGTAGTAGGAAAACCCTTACCTGATACTCGGTTATGCCCCTCGATCGAATCCACGCTCAACAGCTCAACCTAAAACGAAAACACGAAGGTTTTAGTTGATGACCTTAGTAGAAGTCGTTTTAAAAGGTCCGAATCGACACCCATTGACTTACCCAAGGAAAGGAAAGCTATCTCCAAACAAGCCTGCCGCAGAACCCGAGGGCTTAAACGTCAATTCCTTACTACCTTTAAGGGGGTGAAAGATAGGATCAAGTTTATCCCAATATTCAACTCGAATCGGATATGGCAACATTAGGGAATTCATCAAAACAAATCCTTACCGAAGACTCACCGTGACCCAAAGTGGAGGAAGGAAGGCTTAGGTGGCTCGGCTCGGCTCGGCTTGGCTTCGGCTCACGGCTCGGCTCACTCTCGGCTCGGCTCGGCTTGGTCTCGGCTCACAGCTCGGCTCAACTCGGCTCGGCTCGGCTCGGTTCTCGGCTCAGCTCGGCTCGGTTCTCGGCTCGACTCGGCTCGGCTCGGCTCGGCTTGGTTCTCGGCTCGGCTCGGCTCGGCTTGGTTCTCGGCTCGGCTCGGCTCGGCTTGTGGCTCGCGGCTCGGCAGCTCGGCTAGGTCTTCGGCTTGACTCGGCTCGCGGCTCGGCTCGCGGCGCGGCTCGCGGCTCGGCTCGTGGCGCGGCTCGTGGCTCGGCTTGTGGCCGGCTCGTGGCTTGGCTTGTGACGCGGCTCGTGGCTCGGCTCGTGGCACGGCTCAGCTCTGTCTCCGGTTCGGGTCGGCTGGGATTCGCGATTCGGGTCGGGTCCGATTGAAACCGGAGCAACTACGCGCGACGGATTTCGGCGTTCGACGACCGGGATGATTCGCAGCTTGTCCGACGACTGGCCCTACTTCCACGCGGCGGAGGGCGACGGCGGATACGGTCTGACGGAGGATGCACGGCGGCGTTTGGCTGTTTGAACCTGAGAGGAGACCCGAAATGGTAGGAAGCCGCGGCGGTGAGATTCCGACGACGGAGACGAAGGCGGACGACTACCACACGGACGGAGACGGAGAGGATGGATGGCGAAGAGACGAACGGAAGGGAAAAGGGAAGAAAACAACGGCAGCGGAAAGGAGAGGGAGACGGAAATGGTGGCGGCGCTGGAGAAAATCGGAGAGGGTGGAGATGAGGCGCGCGAGGTAGGGTTTCTCTTCTCCCTCTTTTTTTTTTTAATATATATATATATATATATTAAATTAAGAATTTAATAAAAATAATAACATTTAATTAATAATAATAATAATAAATAAAATATTATTAAATATATATATATATGTTAACTTTTAATAATTCTAATTAATAATAATAATAAGTAAAATATTATATATATATATATATACGTATTAACTTTTACCTAATTAATTAATAATAATAATATGATTAGTAAAATAAACAAAAGATAATATTAATATTAATTTATATATATAAAGATTATAATAATAACAATAATAATAATAATATAGTTACCATTATATTATTATCATATAATTTACAACTAATAACTTTCAGAATTTCAGAAATTAATCCCAAAATTTAAAATCCCCTAAAAATTAAATAAGGCGGTAAGAGTTTACCTCGAAAATTTTGGGGCGTTACATTCTTCCCCCCTTAGGGAACTTTCGTCCTCGAAAGTTTTATTCCTCGAACAGTTCGGAATAACGGGACCTCATGTCATCTTCACGCTCCCACGTAGCCTCTTCTATCCGGTGATTCCGCCATAAGACTTTAACCAGAGGGATTTCTTTATTCCTCAACGTTTTCACCTCTCTAGCAAGCACCTCAACAGGTTGCTCAGTATAGCTCAAGTTTTCATCAATCTCCAGTGGCTCGTAATCCACTACATGGGATGGATCTGGCACGTACTTCCTCAACATAGAAACATGAAACACATCATGAACTGTCGAGAGTGATGGTGGCAACGCCAAGCGATAAGCTACAGGGCCAATCCGCTCCAGAATCTCAAACGGCCCAACAAAGCGGGGACTCAGCTTTCCCCTCCTTTCAAAACGTAAGACACCTCTCATAGGTGCTACCTTTAAGAACACCTTGTCCCCTACCTTAAATTCGAGATCCTTCCGCCTCACATCTGCATAACTCTTCTGTCTACTCTGAGCGGTATGCATGCGTGATCTAATCTTCTGTATCGCTTCGTTAGTGGACTGAACTAACTCAGGACCCATCAATCTCTGCTCACCCACCTCACCCCAGCAAACCGGGGATCTACAACATTTGCCGTACAAGGCCTCAAATGGTGCCATGCCAATAGTAGCCTGATAACTATTATTATAAGCAAATTCCATCAAATGTAAGTGGGAGTCCCAGCTACCTGGAAATTCCAATGCACACGCTCGCAACATATCCTCTAAAACCTGGTTCAGACGCTCAGTCTGACCGTCAGTCTGTGGATGGAAAGCCGTGCTAAAGTCCAACCTCGTGCCCATAGCAGTCTGCAAACCCTTCCAGAATTTGGAAGTGAAACGGGCATCTCTATCAGAAACAATCGACACTGGCACCCCATGCAACCTCACTATCTCGGACATGTACAACTGTGCCCACTTACTAGCAGTATAGGTGGATTTACCCGGAACAAAGTGTGCTGACTTGGTAAGCCTGTCCACTACAACCCAAATCACTGTAAAACCCCTCAGAGTTCTCGGCAGCCCCGTAATGAAATCCATGGACACGTTTTCCCACTTCCATTCCGGTATGCTCAAGGGTTGTAATAAACCCGCTGGTTTCTGCCTTGGTGCCTTAACCTGCTGACACACCAAGCATCTACTAACAAATTCTGCTACTTCCTTCTTCATGTTACGCCACCAATAAACCCGCTTCAGATCCTGATACATCTTCGTACTACCTGGGTGCATGGAAAATGGGGAACTGTGAGCCTCAGATAATAATTCTGTCTTAACCGCACTATCTGACGGCACACAGAGGCGTCTCTCGAACAAAAGTCCACCATCAGAGGATAATGAGAACTCAACCGCTTGCCCTGCCTCTGCTAGGCCACGTTTCTCAACCAGATAAGGATCGTTACTCTGAGCATCAATGATCCTTTGCCTCAAAGTCGGCTGTACCGTCAACTGGGCTAACTGCATAGTAACTGCCCCCACTGACACTGCAATCTCAGCCCGCTCGAGATCCCGATGCAATGGGGCCTGTCGGGTAATAAGTGTTGCCGAATGTGATACCTTCCTACTAAGAGCATCAGCTACCACATTCGCCTTGCCTGGATGATACAGTATCTCACAATCGTAATCCTTCACTAACTCAAGCCACCTTCGCTGTCTCATATTCAATTCTTTCTGAGTAAAGAAATATTTCAAGCTCTTATGATCCGTGAATATCTGTATCTTTTCACCATATAAGTAATGCCTCCATATTTTCAAAGCAAAAACCACTGCTGCCAACTCTAGATCATGTGTAGGGTAGTTCTGCTCATGACTCTTCAACTGACGAGACGCATAAGCGACCACCTTACCCTGCTGCATCAAAACGCCACCCAAACCCTTCTTGGAAGCATCACTATAAATCACAAAACTGCCAGAACCATCAGGTACAGTAAGAACCGGTGCGGTAACTAGCTTCTGTTTAAGGTTCTGGAAACTGTCCTCACATGCCTTGCTCCAAACAAGAGGAGCTCCCTTCTTGGTCAACTGAGTGAGAGGAGTAGCTATACGAGAAAAGTTCTCCACAAACCGTCGATAATAACCTGCTAAACCCAGAAAGCTATGAACCTCACTGACAGTGGAAGGTCGGGTCCAACCGGTGACTGCCTCTATCTTAGCTGGATCCACAGAGACCCCAGCCTTAGAAACCACGTGACCCAGAAAGGACACCTGCTTCAGCCAAAACTCACATTTCGAGAACTTTGCATACAACTTATTATCCCGAAGTGTTTGCAAAACCATACGTAAGTTCTTCTCGTGTTCGGCCTCCGTCTTGGAGTATATCAAGATGTCGTCGATAAACACGATCACAAAAGTATCTAGGAACTCCCTAAACACTCTGTTCATCAAGTCCATAAACACTGCTGGAGCATTCGTCAAACCAAAAGACATCACAATAAACTCGTAGTGTCCGTATCTGGAACGAAATGCTGTCTTCGGTACATCCTCATCCTTAATCCTCAGCTGATGGTATCCCGACCGAAGATCAATCTTAGAGAACACTGTGGCTCCCTGTAACTGGTCGAATAGATCGTCAATCCTGGGCAAGGGATATCTGTTCTTTACGGTTACCTTGTTCAGCTCCCTATAGCCAATGCATAGACGCATCGATCCATCCTTCTTCTTAACAAATAAAACTGGCGCACCCCAAGGTGACACGCTCGGTCGAATGAATCCCTTATCAAGCAATTCTTGCAACTGCACCTTCAGTTCTTTCAGCTCTGCGGGGGCCATTCTGTAAGGGGCCCTGGATATAGGAACCGTGCCCGGCTCCAACTCTATGGCAAACTCAACCTCCCTGTGCGGAGGTAACCCTGGAAGTTCCTCAGGAAAGACATCCGGATAGTCCCTCACTACTGGTTCTGATGACAGGGATACATCGGCCTCTCTAGTATCCACCACGCTTGCTAAGATACCCCAAGTACCCTGACTGAGCAGTTTACTGGCCCTGATGGCTGAGATTACCTGAGGCAACGACCTTGACCCTTCTCCTTTAAATTTAAAACTGGCCCTCGAGGGAGGGTTAAACGTTACCTCCTTACGGGAACAATCTATGCTGGCGTGGTTAGCGACTAACCAATCCATACCCAGAATTACATCAAAGTCGAGCATATCCAGAACTAACAGTGTTACCTCAATCACATGGCCTGCTATCTCAATCTGGCATGTTTTCACCTTTTCCTTCGACAACATACACTCCCCGGACGGAGTAGATACTGATAGAACATGTTGTAAGGGCTCTACCTCTAAGCGGGCATGCAACACAAATGTGGACGAGATAAAAGAATGCGACGAACCCGAATCAAACAAAACTAAGGCGTAATGCCCCAACACTGGGAGCGTACCTGTCACTACCGTGCCTGCCTTCTCAGCCTCAGTCTTGTTGGTAGCAAAGACTCTACCCTGATGTGGAGCGCCTGCTCCCTGATTCTGCGCGTTCCCCGTGAGTCTCAACGGGCATCTATCAGCTGTATGACCCTCTTGCCTGCACTTAAAGCAAGTCCTGGTCCCGAATAAGCAACGGCCCAGATGGTGCTTCCCACAAGTGGTACACAACGGCTTCCCTCTGGCAGCCTCCCCTGCCTCAAAAGGTTTCTGCTGGAAGCGGCGAAACTCACCACCTGATCTGAAATTCCGCTGTGGCACTGGAACAGGCTGCTGCTCAGCCTTCCTCTTCTGTCCCGATGTCAAACCTCTACCAGCGGTCTTAGACGAGTTAGCCCTCTCCTGTAAACTGAGATCCACTGCCAGGCGCAGTGCATCGGCATGAGTAGCGGGTCGGAAAGCTCGGACCAAACCCTGAATGTCCAGTTGGAGGCCTCTAACAAACTTATCAGCTCTGGCTGCCTCGGTCGCTATCATCTCGGGAGCGAAGCGGGACAACATGTCAAACTCCGCATCGTACTGCTCCACTGTCATGTCACCCTGCTCTAAGTTCAGGAACTCCTGCCGCTTGGCGTCTCTCAGACTAGCAGAGAAGAATTTCGCATAGAAACTCTCCTTAAATTGCTGCCACGTGATCTGACTCACATCACCACCTAGCATCCTCTCTGTAGTCTCCCACCATGCAGTACCTCTGTCAGTCAACATAAAAACAGCACACTGAACTTTCTGATCCTCAGGGCATTTCATGTAACGGAATATGGTCTCCAAGGACGATAACCACATCTGAGCCCTGGTGGGGTCCTCCAAAGACCCATCGAACGTCGTGGGATTATACTTCCTGAAATCCCTCAGGTGCTTAGCCTCTGCTGACAACTGATCCGGCACAAACTGGGGCGCAACTGGTACTGGGGCCGGAGCCGGAGCAGGAGCTGGTGCTGGAGCTGGCGCTGGAGCTGGCGCTGGAGCTGGCGCCGGAGTTGGCGAGGCAGGCTTCTGCTGCTCCCGCATTTGCATAATCAAATCTCTAAACCTCTGCTCCATGGCGGCTAGGTCCGCATGAGTAACTGGCGCAGCCGGGTCAGGGGCTTGGGCTACAGGCTGCACCTCAGGTTGAACGCGTCCTGCTCCCCTTCCTCGGCCTCCTCGGCCACCCCTACGTGCACCTCTCCTTGGCGGCATTTCCCTAACAACCACCAACGATCCCTTTAGTCATAATGGTAATTGAATTTACAGTTTAACTTAGGTAAGGTAATGCATGTAGAGTTATACATATACTTTCATGGGAGCGTACCTGACGAGCGGCAAGGATCGTTTCAGCCATAAGGACACAAAACACAGACTCACATTATAAGCCAGTCTACAGAACCTAAAACTTAGGCTCTGATACCAACTGTAACGACCCAACTTTTCGGACTAAGCTGAGGTCACTACCAAATACCAAAACTCGAACATTCAACATAAAATTTAAAACGGACCAGTTACGATTCATTAAAAGCATTAGAAACATTACAAAAAGACAGTTTCGGGCCCTATTTTAAATTCAATCATAAAAAGTCTCAAACAAAAACTCAAGTCATCAGTTCCAAAAGCACAAGTCAAATATTCTGACAAAATACATAGCGGAAGCGATAAGAAAACCAGACGCGTCCATATGGCCTTCACGCGTCCTTCCTGCCTCTCGTCGGTCTGCCCCTCGCTGTGCCCTTACCTGAAAAGTTTAAAAAGAGAAAAGGGTGAGTATAAACATACCCAGTAAGGGACCCACTACTGGGCCCGTTAGAGGACAACAGTTAACTTCCTATTCGGGGGTACCCTACATAACAGTCTAGTGGTCCCGTAGAACGCACATATCAGTCTAGTGCTCCCGAAGGATGCACATCTCAGTCTAGTGCTCCCGAAGGATGCACACATCAGTCTAGTGCTCCCGAAGGACGCACATATCAGTCTAGTGCTCCCGAAGGACGCACATATCAGTCTAGTGCTCCCGAAGGATGCACATATCAGTCTAGTGCTCCCGGAGGATGCACACATCAGTCTAGTGCTCCCGAAGGATGCACACATCAGTCTAGTGCTCCCGAAGGATGCACATATAAGTAAGGCACACTACCCCATAGATGAAGCTAACCGTTACCCCTCGGTCTATACTCAATCGTCTACCACAGTCATACCACAATCATCAATCATTTACAATTCCCCTAAAGGCTTTACTGGCCAGGAAGTATAAGCTTAAACCATTACACCCTCAGTTGCTATACGCGTCAACTATTCGTATACCATTATGGAAGAGCCCCAAGACTCAAACAGCTAAATAACCAACTGAACTCACTGTCCTTCCCCGTCTAATCCCATGATCAACGTCCATCAATCTAAAATTTCAATCTACAATTAGCGGTTGCGGTTCAGTTACATCAGACAGAAACATAATAACAGTGCTTAACAGTCAACATAGATACACTTATTCAGTATAATCACTAACGTGTAATCCCCTGTGGTTTACTACGTTTCCGGCCTCGACCCGAGGTCCAGTAGTAGGAAAACCCTTACCTGATACTCGGTTATGCCCCTCGATCGAATCCACGCTCAACAGCTCAACCTAAAACGAAAACACGAAGGTTTTAGTTGATGACCTTAGTAGAAGTCGTTTTAAAAGGTCCGAATCGACACCCGTTGACTTACCCAAGGAAAGGAAAGCTATCTCCAAACAAGCCTGCCGCAGAACCCGAGGGCTTAAACGTCAATTCCTTACTACCTTTAAGGGGGTGAAAGATAGGATCAAGTTTATCCCAATATTCAACTCGAATCGGATATGGCAACATTAGGGAATTCATCAAAATAAATCCTTACCGAAGACTCACCGTGACCCGAAGTGGAGGAAGGAAGGCTTAGGTGGCTCGGCTCGGCTCGGCTTGGCCTCGGCTCACGGCTCGGCTCACTCTCGGCTCGGCTCGGCTTGGTCTCGGCTCACAGCTCGGCTCAACTCGGCTCGGCTCAGCTCGGCTCGGTTCTCGGCTCGGCTCGGCTCGGTTCTCGGCTCGGCTCGGCTCGGCTCGGCTCGGCTCGGTTTGGTTCTCGGCTCGGCTCGGCTCGGCTTGTGGCTCGCGGCTCGGCAGCTCGGCTAGGTCTTCGGCTTGACTCGGCTCGCGGCTCGGCTCGCGGTGCGGCTCGCGGCTCGGCTTGTGGCGCGGCTCAGCTCTGTCTCCAGTTCGGGTCGGCTGGGATTCACGATTTTGGTCGGGTCCGATTGAAACCGGAGCAACTACGCGCGACGGATTTCGGCGTTCGACGACCGGGATGATTCGCAGCTTGTCCGACGACTGGCCCTACTTCCACGCGGCGGAGGGCGACGGCGGATACGGTCTGACGGAGGATGCACGGCGGCGTTTGGCTGTTTGAACCCGAGAGGAGACCCGAAATGGTAGGAAGCCGCGGCGGTGAGATTCCGACGACGGAGACGAAGGCGGACGACTACCACACGGACGGAGACGGAGAGGATGGATGGCGAAGAGACGAACGGAAGGGAAAAGGGAAGAAAACAACGACAGCGGAAAGGAGAGGGAGACGGAAATGGTGGCGGCGCTGGAGAAAATCGGAGAGGGTGGAGATGAGGCGCGCGAGGTAGGGTTTCTCTTCTCCCTCTTTTTTTTTTTTTTTAATATATATATATATATATATTAAATTAAGAATTTAATAAAAATAATAACATTTAATTAATAATAATAATAAATAAAATATTATTAAATATATATATATATATATATGTTAACTTTTAATAATTCTAATTAATAATAATAATAAGTAAAATATTATATATATATACGTATTAACTTTTACCTAATTAATTAATAATAATAATAAGATTAGTAAAATAAACAAAAGATAATATTAATATTAATTTATATATATAAAGATTATAATAATAACAACAACAATAATAATATAGTTACCATTATATTATTATCATATAATTTACAACTAATAACTTCCAGAATTTCAGAAATTAATCCCAAAATTTAAAATCCCCTAAAAATTAAATAAGGCGGTAAGAGTTTACCTCGAAAATTTTGGGGCGTTACAAGATGGATCAAAATATATCTATAGTGAGGGGAGTACAATTACGAAACTTTATTAGAATGACCCGTTAGTTAACGAATGTTGATTAGCTTGGTCTAAAAGGATTTAGCTAGTTAATCTCGAATAGTTGGTGCCTATGATCTATAAGTCCATTAGGTTCGCCTGCTAGCTTATATGGAACAAACTTAAAATAGTATGATGAAATGATTTGAATTGTTTAAGGGTGTGTTTGGATTGATTTTTAAAGTGTTTAACTTTTAAAATAATTCATTTTAAGATAAATGGAGGTGTTTGACATTGGATTAAAATAATTTTTAGAAAAATGAGATTATGAAATAAATCATTTTAGAGAAAACACATTTAACCAAATTTTGGAATAAATGTTTATATTGTGTTTAATGAGAAATCCCTCCAAAATATCTATTTTTCTTCCTCTATTTTTTATTCCTTTTTATTATCTATTTTTCACTTCGTCGTTCTTTTGTTTTTTTCTTTTTAAATACTTTAAATATTTTTTAATGTGTGTTTGTATACATTTAAATATAGGGATTTGCAAATGTTCTTCTCTTAGCCAAATCTACTTCACTTTAACACCTATGAAAGAAATCATGAGAACGTCAAGAAGAACGTGATTGAATTGCATATATTTTTGCCTAGTTGATATTATATTGTTTAGGAAAAATTATTTATCTTATGTATATATGCCTCTTAACTAAAGTTAGTGGGCTAAGCGAAGGCTCATGGTGATGACACCAAGCTTACTAAGAAAAAATAGAATAGTGAATAAATCCACTAATGGTTAGTGGATTATGAAGTGTTGGGCTTTGGTGATTCAATTACATGCAAATTTTGCATGTAATTTGTTTATAAAGGAGAGTTTTTTCAATTTTTTAAAAACTTCTTGTCATTTTTAATTTTAAAAAATCACCAAGTCTTTTTTTTTCCTATTTCTTAACCTTTCCTAAATTTCCATCGCTCTCTAACTCAAATCCTTCTTCCTTTGGATCCCACAACCCGATTCTTTGTTCGGAGTATAACGAGTCAACTTTAGTGGTGGTACAAGTGCATGATTGGTAAAATTTCGAGTGATTCGTTAACTACAAAGATTATTGCTTGAAAAATCCTAATTCATGTAGTTTAATTTTATGCATGTTTACCTTAGCAATTAGGGTATTTTTAAATCCGTTGTCTGCTATGCATGTCTAATTTCTATTACCATGGACATAGAAATATATATATAGTTAAAAGAGTTCCGTTGTGAGTCTTTAGTGGAGTGTACACACAGTTAATGAATATATTAATGTGGTTAATGAGTTTAGCCAATTAATCTCATATCGTTGTAGCTTCTATTATGTAAGTTCATTAGGTCCCTTTCCTAGCTCGTAAAGGGTAATGAGACTTATTTATGGGAAATTGCATCAGATAACAAAAAAATTTAGAAAAAAGCGGCCCATAGCACCTCTTTTTTGCATATTGCAAATATGAAAAAAAATATGAAAAATATAACAAGTAAATAGATATATCAGAGGGCTATCAAAGGGATATCAGAGGGCGATTCGCTTTTAAATTTGGTACTTTTTTAATTTAGAAAATGTAGTGACATATGTCCTATTGTCATAATTTTTTTTGTTATTTTTATAGATGCCCCTTTATTTCTGTTGGCTGTAATTTGAAAATTTTGAAATGTTCAAATTTACTTTGGAAATTAATATAATGTATGGTGATATATTATAATATAAAGTTTATATTTTAATTAAGCTTTATTATATAAATTTAATTTTGGATATGATCCAAAATTAATGTTTAGTTTCAAGATAAGATTGAATTAGACAGGACACGATCCTAAAATACTAAAAGCTAAATTAATTTATACAAACGAGAAAATAAATTATGGATAAGAATCCATCTTCGTACAACTATAATGTGGAAATTTTCTTCCACCTAATAAAGAACTATAATCTCATAACTTTAATCATTATATATCTTTACTAACTACCATATTTATTATACACATATTAATTATTAACATTATTATTATCTTTAAGTAAGAATATATATATCTTTTTAAGACTTTATCGGCCATTGTTCCATGGAGAAATTGAAGATTTTTTTCCATATTTGTTTTCATTTCTTGCAAGTAGTAAATAATGTATTCATTAATTGTATTCCCTACGGTGGATTAGTGACTGACCAACGGACTCACCACGCTTCATCATTGCAACTTATGGCCGGGACCATAAAATGTAGTCGAACACTCCATGAAATACATAATTTCATTTTAGCTCTTGAACTTGGTTTTTATTGGCGCTTGTTGTCTTCAATTTTTTCCTGGATTTCTGGATGACAGAACAATATTTACAGAGTAAACTAGAATTTTTATAAAAGTTTACTCATCAATTACACTAGATATGAGAATGTACATTTTTTTATAATATATATAGGGGCTCTTGCAAATATGACAATTATAGTGTAACGACCCAACTCCTTATACTGAATCGAAGTCATTACCAAATATAGAACAAGTGGTTTAAGTCATAAAAAAAATTTCAACACGCATACGGTTTAAGAAATTTTATTTATAAAATTTAAACAAGGTAGTCATGCAAAAATGTAAAAGCGTTCTGAAATCCTACTCGGGCCCTATCTACATAAAAGATGGTAAGGTTCTTCCAATAAATCTAAAATTTCCATAACCCCGCTTAACATTAATGACAATGGACAAAACCCAAAAGAGATATCGAATTGTTGGGCGTTACAATCTTCCCTCCAAAAAAAAACTTTCGTCCTCGAAAGTTCTAATCCTCGAACAGCTCGGGGTACTGGGCTCTCATATCCTCTTCTTTCTCCCACGTGGCCTCTTCCACTCCATGGTTCTGCCAAAGGATTTTGACCAGTGGAATTTCTCGACTGCGAAGCTTCTTGACCTCCCTTGCCAAGACCTCGACAGGCTGCTCCTCGTAGCTCAAGTTCTCGCTAATCTGCAGTGGTTCGAAGTCCACCACATGTGTTGGGTCTGCGACATATTTCCTCAGCATGGAGATATGGAATACGTCGTGCACTGCAGCAAAAGATGGGGGTAGCGCCAAGCGGTAAGCCACGGGGCCAATCCGCTCCAATATCTCGAACGGCCCTACGAAGCGTGGACTCAGCTTCCCCTTCTTCGCGAACCTCAGAACACCCTTCATGGGTGCAACCTTCAGAAAGACCATATCTCCCACTTCAAACTCGAGGTCCTTACGTCGTACATCAGCGTAACTCTTCTGTCTGCTCTGGGCTGTCAGCATACGAGCTCGGATCTTCTGTATGGCTGCGTTGGTCGTCTGCACTAACTCGGGGCCTAGCATCCTCTACTCTCCAACCTCGCCCCAGCAGACAGGGGATCTACAGCACTTGCCATACAGAGCCTCGAACGGTGCCATACCGATGGTAGCCTGGTAGCTGTTGTTATAGGCAAACTCCATCAGATGCAGATGGGAGTCCCAACTTCCTGAAAACTCTAGTACGCAGGCTCGCAGCATGTCTTCCAAAATCTGGTTCAATCTCTCTGTCTGACCATCAGTCTGAGGGTGGAATGCCGTGCTGAAGTCCAACCTCGTACCTAATGCAAGTTGAAGTCCTTTCCAGAACTTCGATGTGAAACGGGCGTCTCTGTCTGAAATGATGGATACGGGTACTCCATGAAGTCTCACAATCTCTGTCATATATAGCTGCCCCCACTTACTGGCAGTGTAAGTGGATTTCCCTGGCACGAAATGGGCCGACTTCGTGAGTCTGTCGACCACAACCCAGATCACCGTGTAGCCCCTTAGGGTCTTGGGCAGTCCCGTAATAAAATCCATCGACACACTC
Source organism: Cucumis melo (assembly GCF_025177605.1). Classification (NCBI taxonomy): domain Eukaryota; kingdom Viridiplantae; phylum Streptophyta; class Magnoliopsida; order Cucurbitales; family Cucurbitaceae; genus Cucumis; species Cucumis melo. The sequence continues at coordinate 18,554,824 of NC_066861.1, forward strand.
TCCCACTTCCACTCTGGCACACTCAAGGGTTGCAACAACCCTGCTGGATGCTGCCTAGGTGCCTTCACCTGCTGGCACACCAAGCATCTACTGACAAAGTCTGCCACATCCCTCTTCATGCCCCTCCACCAATAGACACTCCTTAAGTCCTGGTACATCTTCGTACTCCCAGGGTGCATGGTAAACGGGGAACTGTGGGCCTCAGTCAAAAGCTCCGTCTTAACTGCGCTGTCTTCCGGCACACACAGGCGTCCCTCAAACATAAGGCCACCGTCAGAGGATATGGAGAAGTCTTCACCTTCCTCTGTCTCTACCACGCGACGCTTCTCTGCCAAGTAAGGATCATTCAGCTGAGCAACAATGATCTTTTGCCTCAAGGTTGGCTGAACTGTCAACTGAGCCAACTGTGCGGTAACCTCACCTACTGAGACTGCAATCTCGGCTCTCTCAAAATCTCTGAGTAAGGGGGTCTGCTTGGTGATTAGCGCTGCTGAATGTGCCACTTTCCTACTCAGCGCGTCAGCCACTACATTTGCTTTGCCTGGGTGGTATAGGATCTCGCAGTCGTAGTCTTTCACCAACTCGAGCCACCTCCTCTGCCTCATGTTCAACTCCTTCTGAGTGAAGAAGTACTTCAGGCTCTTATGGTCGGTGTAAATCTGAATCTTCTCACCGTATAGATAGTGCCTCCATATCTTCAGTGCAAAGACTACAGCTGCCAACTCCAAGTCATGGGTAGGGTAGTTCTGCTCATGGATCTTCAACTGGCGAGAGGCATAAGCAACTACCTTACCTTGCTGCATCAGGACACAGCCCAGTCCCTTCTTGGAGGCGTCACTATAGATTACAAAGTTTCCCGAACCATCGGGCACTGTCAGGACCGGTGCAGTCACTAGCTTCTGTTGGAGCTCCTGAAAGCTCCTCTCGCATGCTGGGCTCCAGACAAAAGGGGTTCCCTTTCTGGTCAACTGGGTCAACGGGCTGGCTATACGTGAGAAGTCTTCCACGAACCTCCTGTAGTAACCTGCCAAGCCCAGAAAACTTCGAATTTCACTAACCGTGGACGGTCGAGTCCAGTTGGTCACCGCTTCAATCTTTGCGGGATCTACTGAAACTCCCTCACTGGAAACCACGTGGCCAAGAAACGTCACCTTCCTTAACCAGAATTCACACTTGGAGAACTTGGCATACAACTTGTTGGCTCGAAGGGTCTCCAAAACCTGGTGTAAGTGCTCCTCGTGCTCAGCCTCAGTTTTTGAGTAAATGAGGATGTCGTCAATGAAGACTATGACGAACGAGTCTAGAAAGTCCTTAAACACCCTGTTCATCAAATCCATGAATACTGCAGGAGCGTTAGTCAAGCCGAAAGACATCACAACGAATTCGTAATGTCCGTACCTCGATCGAAAGGCCGTCTTGGGAATGTCACCGTCCCTAATCCTCAACTGGTGATAGCCTGATCGCAGGTCGATCTTGGAAAAGACAGTGGCTCCCTGCAACTGATCGAACAGGTCGTCAATCTTGGGCAAGGGGTAGCGGTTTTTGACTGTCACCTTGTTCAGCTCTCGGTAGTCAATACAAAGGCGCATCGACCCATCCTTCTTCTTCACGAACAATACTGGGGCTCCCCAAGGCGACACACTGGGCCGGATGAAGCCTTTGTCCAGCAACTCCTGTAACTGGACCTTCAACTCCTTTAGCTCGGCTGGAGCCATTCTATAAGGGGCTTTCGAGATAGGGGCAGTGCCCGGCTCTAACTCGATGGCGAAGTCTACTTCTCTGGGAGGCGGAAGTCCTGGAAGTTCGTCTGGGAAAACGTCGGGGTACTCCCTTACCACTGGTTCGGAAGATAGGGAAACTTCTGGCTCTCTCACATCCACTACGCTTGTCAAGATGCCCCAAGTTCCCTGGCTGAGTAGTTTACTAGCCTTCATGGCTGAGATGACCTTGGGTATACATACCATGCCTGCCCCCCTGAATTTGAAGCTAGCCTCGGAGGGAGGGTTAAAGACAACTTCCTTGCCAAAACAGTCTATATTTGCATGGTTGGCTGACAGCCAATCCATGCCTAGTATCACGTCAAAGTCCTGCATGTCTAACACTAGTAAGGTCACGTCTAACATACGATTCGCTATCTCTACCCGACATGCCTTTATTTGTTCTTTGGACAACAGGACCTCCCCAGATGGAGTAGAAACCGACAAAACACTACCCAAAGGCTCTACCTCCAAACCCACATGCTGAACGAAAACGGAGGATATAAACGAGTGGGATGACCCAGAGTCAAATAGCACAAAAGCATAATGCCCCAAAATTGGGAGCGTACCTGTCACCACTGTGCCAGCTCGCTCGGCCTCCTGCCGGGTGGTGGCGAAAACTCTCCCCTGCTGGGACGCAGAAGGCTGGGGCGGTGTCGTCTCAAAGGGTTTCCGAGGACACACATCAGCAGTGTGCCCCGGTTGTCTACATCTGAAGCAGACTCCACTTCCAGCTAAGCAACGACCTCCGTGGACTCTCCCGCAGGTAGTACAAGCGGGTAGCTCTCTCAGAGTCCTCCCGGCTGCTGCAAGCTCCCGTCGGTGTCTCTGGAAGACACCTCCTGACCTCAGTGTTCGCTGCGGTGCTACGTCAGGCTGCGTCTCAACCTTTCTCTTCTGTCCCAAGGCTGACCCTCTGCCGGCAGCCTTAGACGGATCGGTTCTCTCAGGCAGGCTCAAATCCAGTGCTATACGTAGTGCATCAGCATGCGTGGCTGGACGGAGGGCTCTGACAATGCCCTGAAGGTCTAGCCTGAGTCCTCTAACGAATTTCTCCGTCCTGGCAGCCTCATCCCTTACCATATCGGGAGCAAAGCGAGACAGCATATCGAACTCAGCGTCGTACTGCTCCACCGTCATGTCGCCTTGCTCCAAGTTTAGGAACTCTTGCAGCTTGGCGTGCTTCACATTGGCAGAGAAGAACTTAGCATAGAAGTTCTCCTTGAACTGCTCCCAAGTTATTTTGCTGACATCGCCCCCCAGCATTCTCTCAGCGGTCTCCCACCAGGCGGTGCCCCTGTCCTCCAAGAAGAAGACTGCACACTGCACCTTCTGGTCTTCTGGGCACTTCATGTACCGGAAAATAGTCTCTATGGACGTCAACCACATTTGGGCCTTTGTGGGGTTGTCCATAGATCCGTCAAAGGTCTTGGGTTTATACTTCCTGAAATCCCGTAAGTGTTTCGCCTCGGCCGACAGTTGAACCGGTACTGGTTGAGCTTCCTCAGGGGCTGGAGGAGCGACGGCCTGAGCCTGAGCAGGGGCGGCCTGGGCCTGAGCAGGGGCAGCCTGGTTCTGCTGGGCGGCAAGGAAAGGCGCCAAAGCAGCTTGCAGCATGTCCTGATAACGCTGCTCCATCGCGGCGAGATCCGCCTGGGTGACCGGTGCGTTTGGGTCGACTGCCGATGCAACAGGTGGCGCCTCCGGCTGGCCACGACCGGCTCCTCTGCCTCCCCTACCACCTCCTCGGCGTGCACCCCTACGTGGCGGCATTCTCCCTAATATTCACCAACAAACTTTTCACCACAAGAACTTAACACCCTATATCTAGGTCTTAGACTATTCAGGCAAAATTGTAATCTTAACATTAGCAAGGCTTTAGACATACCTGGCGAGTGCCGAAGGACCGTATAGACATAGGGTGAAGTAAAACCAAAACAAAAAAAAATGACTTACATCGTAGGTCAGTCTACAGAACCTAAAACACTGTGCTCTGATACCAACTGTAACAACCCAACTCCTTATACTGAATCAAAGTCATTACCAAATATAGAACAAGTGGTTTAAGTCATAAAAAAAATTTCAACACGCATACGGTTTAAGAAATTTTATTTATAAAATTTAAACAAGGTAGTCATGCAAAAATGTAAAAGCGTTCTGAAATCCTACTCGGGCCCTATCTACATAAAAGATGGTAAGGTTCTTCCAATAAATCTAAAATTTCCATAACCCCGCTTAACATTAATGACAATGGACAAAACCCAAAAGAGATATCGAATTGTTGGGCGTTACATATAGTATCATAAATTAGGCCCATAGCACATCATTTTTACATTTGCAAAAATAGCAAAATTGAAGCCCAACCCGCATTTTAAAATTACGAAATTACGAAGTTACCCTTAAGTCATTACTGATACACCAATATATACGGTTGATACACCAATATATACGGTTGATACACCAATATATACCGTTGATACACCAATATATACCGTCGATACACCTGATTTGATGTACTGCTTGTAGACTTTTTTCTACTCTCTAATACTTCACTGATACATATTATTAGTTTAAAACACTTGATATGTTGTTGATACACTCAATCGGTTAAATACACTTGAAGCACTAAGAATGATACACTTTATATATCATTGATACACTTGTTATTGTTTCTTGATACACTCGATAGATTTAATACACTTAATCACTTGCTAAACTTTATTGATACATATTATTAGTTTGATACACTTGATATGTTGTTGATACAGTTGCTCAACTATTAATATACTCAATCAATTAAATACATTTTGATGCACTAAGAATGATACACTTTATATATCATTGATACACTTGTTATTGTTTGCTGATATACTTGATAGATTTAATACACTTAATCACTTGCTAAACTTCGTTGATACATATTATTAGTTTGAAACACTTGATATGTTGTTGATACACTTGCTCAACTATTGATACAATTAATCAATTAAATACACTTGATGCGCTAAGAATGATACACTTTCTATATCGTTGATACACTTGTTTGTTTGCTAATACATTTGATAGATGTAATACACTTAATCACTTGCAAAACTTCATTGATACATATTATTAGTTTGAAACACTTGATATGTTGTTGATACACACTGTTGATACACTCAATTAATTAAATACATCTGATGCACTAAGCATGATACACTTTATGTATTGTCGAACAGTTGTTATGGTATGCTTACAATCTTAATAACATGTTAAACATCATTATCGTCTATAGTCAACAAATTAAAACTGAAAATTCAATACATGACTCAACCTGAATTTCAGTATGAATCAAGTTCACAAAAGAATCAAATGATGATATCGCTCCATCAACCAAAACACAATTTGTTTTGTAATCCAAGTAATGTTGCTCATCCCATTGACCACTTTGAAAAACAATTACTGCCAATTTAATCATAACTACAATGAACTGAAATAATTTTGGAAAAATAAAAAACACGTAGTAAGTATATCAGTCAACTAATACATATAATATAAGTATATCATACTGTTGATATAAAAAACTGATACAAATTAAAAAAAAAGAACCGAACGTAACTAAATAAAACCAAACTGATCTACAAAGTTTCTTTCGATAAAATATATTATGAACAAATAAAAGAGATGAGGAAGAATTAATCGTAGCCCTAATTTTAATAAATAATATATGAGCAATTTACAGAAATAATATTAGAGCTTCAAAAAAGGAGAAAAAATACATACATAATTCTTGTTTTCCCTGAAGAAAAAATGAGGAGAATAGGAGAAGAAGACGAGGAGAAGATGATAAAAAAAAGGAGAAGCCGACGAAGAGGGAGAAACTAAAAGAACGAAACTGAAGAGAGAAGAGAAGGACGGTGGAGAAGAACAGTGGAGAAGAGGCAGAAGAAGACGAGGAGAAGAGAAGTAGGTGAATAGGAGAAATGGTGAAGAAGAACGATAGAGAAGAGAAGAAGAAAACGAAAAATGAAGGAGAACAATAAAGAAAAACGAAAGAGAAAGAGAAAACACCAAAGAAGGGCAATTTTGGAATAATAAAAAGAATAAAATAAGAAATATCAACAAAAATTAAAAAGTTGCTATATTTGCAAAATTAAAAATGTTAGTGCTAATATTGCTAAATTGGATTTTTATTGTGCCAACCAATACAATTTCCCATATATATATATATAAAAGATTATGTACAGAAAGCAAATATTGTAATTTTGAATAGAAATCTTCTTTTAGAAGACTCTATGTTGAACTTATTTTTTTTTAAACATGTTTTTGGATTCGGAGCTCACATAGGTTATGAGTCGAGAAATGGATCGTCTAGATCATATTCTAGATCTACTTGTTCTTCGTCTTCTTGTATGGAAGAAGATGCTGACTTTGAAGATGAAGAAGCATTTACTGCCGTTGATAATATTCTCTGGACATCTGCATCAGTTATGGCCTGAGCAAGTGCTGCAAGCATGTAACGCCCAAAAGATTAAGATAATTTTGGAGTTAATTATCTTAATTTTGTTTAATTAGATTTAATTTATTGGACGTTATTTTGAATTCGTTTAATGAGAATTATTGGATTTATGTAGGAATTGAAATTAATTAAATATTTGTTGGATGAATATTTAATTAATTAAAGGTTTTGGCATGTGCTGTTTGTTGAGTTTTTGATTAAATGGTAAGTTAAGAGAATTAAGTAAAGTTGTGGATTTTTAGTGTTGTTGAGATTGAATTTAATTAAATAATTATGGATGTTATTTAATTAAATTGTAGAGTAGAAAGTTTGTTGGAGATTTTGATAATTATATGTATATGTGGAAATATATATATAATTATTATGTTAAAGGAAAAGATAATTATATTTGTTGAAATATAATTATTTAAGGAAAAGATAATTGTATTTTGGAGAAAGTATTTAATAAGGGAGAAAAAGTAAAATAATTATATTTTGGGAAAATATAATTTTTTGTAAAAGGATAATTACTTTGGAGAAAGATAAATAATAATTAATTATTGTGGAAGATAATTAATTATTTTGGAGAAAGATAAATAATGATTAATTATTGTGGAAGATAATTAATTATTATGCATAAAGATAAATATTAATTATGGAGTGAAGTTGTTATGGTTGGTTAAGATAATTCATGTTGGAAGTTATAAGTGATTTATTGGAAAAGATTTGATTGATTAAATTAATTGAGGATTTAAGTTAATTTGGGATTTTGGAGGGAATAGTTGGTTTTGGTGGAATTGGATTTAATTGAGTATATATATATGGATATATATATATATATATATATATATATATATATATATATATATATATATATATATATATATATATATATATATATATATATATATATATATATATTAATTAATAATTTGGAAAAGTGAAGCTAATTATATGATGGAATATAATTGTATTTGTTTGGAAAATATGATAATCCATGAGGAGAGAGATGGTTGATTTGATTGGACGAAAAAGATATATATTTATTTAAAAGAGAAAATAATGATTTAAATAAATATATATGTTTATTGTAGATTTTTGTGAGAGAAAAAAAATAATAATAAAGAAGTATTATTATTATTATTAATGGTTATAAATGTCTAAGATTTTATGCATTTAAGGCATATATTTAGGAAAGATAATGGAAATAAAGATATATGTATATATTTGGTATTTTTTATATATATCCTAAAAGGAAAAGGAAATAATAATAATAAATATTATTGTTATTATTTGAGTTTATAAATAGCATTGGAATGCTTAAGTTAGAAAGTAAAGGAAAAAGAAAAAGGTTCTTCATCTTCTTCTCTACGATAGCTCCATCTGAGTAACCTTGGTAAGCCAATGAAATGAAATTAATATTTTATTAATTTAATTTTGGATCTATTTGAGGTTTTTTTAAAGGTTCAATTGGCTAATTTTTGAAGATTTAAATCTTGGATTTTTTCTCAATCAAGGTTGAATTGATTTTAGAAAGTTAATTATTTTGGGAGAATTTTTGGATGTTAGCCAATTGCTAATTTCATTAATTAAGAGTTTTCCTTTTATGATTAGGATCAAGTTAATTGGAGAATTTTTACTGTCAGCTATGAAGTACTTTGTTTGGCTAAAATCTCCAGGTAAGAGATTATTCTACTAGACCTTCGAACTGAATTTAAGAGACTGCATGTAATTACTATTATGCATTGATGGTAGCTAAAATGCATAATTTGATGTCATTGATAATGACTGTCATTATACTGATATTATGTTGTTGACTGATGTTATGTTAATGACCGGTAATATGTTGTTGACGACTGATGATGTTTATGTTGATACATGATATATTAATCACATGATTAAGGACGTTAAGATTAATATTCATGCCATGTTATGATGTTATGTTATGCTACATGCTATGGATAGGGTGTTCTGTTAACTTTGTCTATTAGAGTTGTACCTGCATGGGTGTCCTTCGGAATCACCACCTTTTTAGGACTGCGTAGTCCGATGGGACCGCCGGTCTGGCATTGACATAGACATGATTCAAGTGATTCGACGGGATCGCTCGCAGCCCGATTGTCTTAGTGTTTCCTCCGGGTACACTACAGACCAGTTTGTCCTAGGTGTTCCTTTGGGATCACCGAAGACCAGATTTGTTCCTACAGGATCACAGATTGCACGTGTTCGGAAACGTGCCAGTTCTTGGGTACTTCTTTACAAGACTCTAATGGGAAGTTAACAGACACCTAGCGGGACTAGTAGTAGGTCCCTTACTAAGTATTTGTTTATACTCACTCTTTCTATGTTTAATATTTCAAGCGAAGGTAAAGGTAGAGGAAAGCTGGTAAGCGATAGAGAAGGATCCGTGACATGCCATATGGGGACTCAGTTTTTCTTCCGCGTGTATGTATCAGTGTTTTAGCATTCTATTTTTAATGAAAATTTAGTTTCCCTCCTAAAAAAAGTATCTCTTGTCATTGTTTCTTTTTAGTAATGACCTCAACTTAGTATAAAAAGTTGGGTCGTTACAAAGAAGCTTTGATTTGTCATTTAAGAACTCAACGTTATTCCTTTGATCAATGTCTTGTAGGTATCTATTCTCTACGAACCATTCCTTTATAGGTTTGATGGTGGCATGCTGAAAATTGTATTTTTCCCATCATTTGATTTTAAGATTCTTAACCAACATCTTGTATTGAGGATATGATGCTGTGTTGTATCTCCATTTATCCATGGAATTTGAAAGTAAAGACAGAATCTCATTGAATTATGAAAAGAATTCTTTTGAATTGTTCTTGAGAAATAAAAATATGATTCTTGAATTGGGGTTGGTAGAATATCGTCTGTAAGACCAAAATTATTCCACAATTGAATAAACCATAAGGAAAAATTAATTTTGTAGGCGTTTTGACAAAAAGAAATAAACCGTTTCTATTTGAAAACCAAAATACTCTATACCAAGCTTTGATGTAATCTTGGTAGGAGTAGGATTGAGGAATGAAAGGTTTCGAAAGGGATTTTTCTGTAAAAATTCCTTGATTCCAATGAGTTGGATTGGTTGCTTTGAAAATTTTAAATTTCGAATAAGCAATTTTTGAAGGATCGTTTTTGTCTAGAACATGAGTTATTTCTAGAGACTTTGTGTCTACTAGAATAAACTCATAAAATTTTCTTGTTTTTCTGAGGTCCTCAGGAAGAAAGTTAAAGTCCTCCGGATAGATTTTTGAAACTGTCTCTTCTAAAGGGAGACTTTGATATTCAGGTTCTATTATAGGAGCATAAACAACAATAGGTTTTTGAAAATAAGATTTGATCTCGGGTCTTGGCACAAACCATTTATCGGGGGTGACAGCCTGAGAATAAGTTGTAAGAGGAGTAGAAGACTCCTTATTGGATGAAGGAGAGGTAGGAGACCTCATTTGAACGACTTCGCCAGAAGGACGGATAAGATTGGCCAAAGGCCTAGGTGGAGTTGATGACTCCGTGGAAGACCTAATCCGTATGCCGGACGATCTTGATCTGGATTGGGTTATTGTGGTAAATCCTAAATCCATTGCATATTGATCTGCACTTATAAGTGAGGGTGCAAAATTAGAAGATGAAGATGGGCGATTGCCCTTTAAAGAGGTAGAGTTTGTTCTTCCTCTAGCACTTCCCTTTTCTGAATTCATTTTTCTTTCGAGAGAGAGTTTTTAGAAAGGAGAGAAAGTTTTGGAGTTAGAAACTCCCTTGATAGATAATTAGCTAAGGGGTTTTGTTCTCCTTTTATAGGCACAACTTCAAAATCAAAGCAAGATAGTATGACTTGCCATCTGGCAAAAATTTGTTTTGAGACAAGATTTTTTACATCTTTTTCCAACAAAAATTTTGATGCTCTAGAATCAGTTTTGGTAATGAATTTTTTATTAATCAATTCACCTTGAAATTTTTGAACACAAAGAACTATTGCAAGTAATTCATTTTTTACTGTTGAGTAATTTTTTTTTGTGTCATTCCAAATTCCTAAATGAAATCGGATTATTGATTTGGTTTTATCGAGACACTGTTTTAGGATTCCTCCATATTCAATATCAGAGGCATCGGTTTCAATGATAAGATTTGTTTTTGAATTAATTAAACTAAGGCAAGGGATTGATTTGACTAAAGACTTAATTTATTGAACAGTTTGGGTATGTTTGTTAGACCATGGTTTTGGATTTTTCTTTAGCCTTTGGTATAGTGGTTTGCAAATGGGCCTAATATTTTGAATAAAATCAGATACATAATTTAAACAGCCCAAAAACCTTTGAAGTTGGGTTTTATCTAAGATTTAGTCAGGAAAATTTGAAGCAAACTCAATTGATCTCTGAATGAGCTTAATTTTTCGTAGATGGATTTCAAAACCCAAAAATCTTATTTTTGTTTCAAATAATTTGACTTTTGGTAGAGAGACTACCAAACCATTTCTTTTTATGATATCTATAAAAATATTGATATGCTTAAAATGGTTTTCTATGCTTGGAGAAAAAACTAAAACATCGTCAACATAAACAATTGTAAAATCTTGAAAATTATTAAAAATATCATTCATAATTTTTTGAAATTCTGATGGTGTATTTTTTAGCCCAAAAGGCATTACATTCCATTCGTATTGTCTGAATGGAAAATTAAAAGCCGTTTTATATTTATCTTTTTCGAAAATTTGAATTTTCCAAAATCCAGATTTCATATCAAATTTTGAATTTTTTTTTGCATTTGTAATTCTTTTGAGTAAATCATGTTTATTAGGAATTGGATATCTAATCCATTCCAAAACTTTGTTTAAAGGTATGTAGTTGATTACTAACCTTGGAACTCCACGCTCCTTTTTGGCGGCAGCGTTGACATAAAAGGCAGCCACGACCATGGACTTTTTGAAGGTCTTATTAGATTTTTATCTAATAAGTCTTGAATTTCTTTCCTGCAATGTGTTAGTAAGTCTGAATTTATTTGAATCGGTCTAGCCTTTCTTGGGATATTCGATTCTTTGAATTCTTTGAAATATGGAAGATCAACTATGTGTTTTTTTTTCTTTCCCAAAATGCATTTGGTAAATTGGAAGAAATTTCTTTTTTAATTTTTAATTTAATTTCTTTTATTATATTTTGTATTGAAAGTTCTTTCAAATTTTCTTCAATTCTTTTGTAATCAATTTCTTCTTTTAGAAAATTAATTTGTTTTTGTTTTCTTTTTATTTGCTCACTTTTCAGAACATTAATTTCTAAAAGTTTATGAGGTAAAATTGGACTAATAAATTCAAAAATCAATTCTTCTCCAAATTTCTTTGTTACTAATCATTTTTCTGTTATCGTTAAAGGATATAATTGAGTAATAGAAGGTGTTCCAAGAATTAATTTTTGGCGAAGATCTTCAACTAAAAAAGTAGAAGTTTTGAAACAATGTTCTTTATTACAAACATGTACTTTTGAAAGTTTGATATTTAATCTTTATCCATTTGCTCCGGTAAGAACCTCTATGGTTTTTTTCAAAATATTTTGTAGGAATCAAACCTTCTTGAATACAATTTTGATCAGCACCTGAGTCTATTAGTGCTTTTAAGGTAATTTTGAAATCTTCTATTTTTAATGTAATTAGACAGTACAATTTTTTAAAACTTATTCTTGAAATTAAATTGATTTCAGAATTTAAATTATTTAAGAAATCTTTTCTTACATCTAAGTCTCTTAAATTATCATTTTGTTTCATTTGAGATTTTTTTTAATTTCTAAAATTTCATACTTATGTTGAGAAATTTCTCTTTTTAAGCAATTGATTTCAAATTTTAAATCATTAATAGAAACTGGTGTTTCTTCTTTTGGAGCTTTTAAAATTCAGAAACACTTTTTTCAGGAATTGTTTTCCTTTTTGGAAATGATTTTGAAGATGACTCATTTGTTAGAAAGTCTCTATGTCACCCCCCTAAGCTTTCCCTCTAACCTAGAATCGTGGTGTGGATCTACTCTTTAAAACAATCCTTTTCAAGCGTAAGTTAAATAAATGCTTTTTGAAAATTCTATACAAATTCTGGCAACATCTCCCCTAAAATATGGGTTAGCCAAACCTGAAAAGGGGAGAGATTTTGCACTTCTATAAATAAATGTAACTTCAGAAATCCACAACAAAACAAAATGTGTTTCACCACACACTTATCCATATAGTTTCAGAGTTTTAGGCAGAAAATCATGTTCAAACTAGATATGTCGTACAAAATAGTTCAATCTAAAGAGGGATCTCTCCAATCACAAGTTCTTAACCTTACTCTTGCTACATCTAACCACTCCATGATGTATTACAAAAGATAACTATATACATATAAAAGAATAGTGGATATCTATAATCAATGACGAGAATTCAACAAACTCTTGACCTTTGATCGCTACCTGAGGGGGGGGGGGGAGAAAACATTAAAAACGTAAGTCGAATACTCAGTGAGTGGCAAGTTTCTTAAGTGTAAAGCTCGTAAAACATGCTTTAAGAGAAAAACTGTAAATATACATTAGTAATGAAATATTAATTGAAAATGTCATTAACTCATAGCCATCAGTCCACCAACAAACCTGTAGTCGATCAAACTATGACAAGGCATCTAAAAATACGGCTAGGGGTGTAATCGGGTTGGGTTGGGAGACATTCTCAACCCAACCCATATTTTCGGGTTGGTTGGATTGGCAACCCAAATAAACCGAATTTAGTTTCCAACCCAACCCGTAAAATATGGGTTAGGTTGGGTTGGGTTGTCGGGTTATATTGTTTTTTTTTTTCATTTCTAAATTTTAATTTTTGTAAGGTTCAATATTGTTCTTTTTTTTAAAAAAAAATTCAAAATCATTATACATTCAAATATCAAACATATATAAATTCAAAGTTTCATACATACATAAATTCAAAGTTACATACATACATAAATTTAAAGTTACATACATACATAAATTTAAAGTTCAATACATACATAAATTCAAAGTTTCAAAAGTTACAAACATACATAAATTCAAAGTTCTTAAACATACATAAATCTAAACATTTGTCTTAAATTCAAAGTTCTTAAACATACATAAATCCAAACATACCCATAAATGTTCATGAAATACAACTTTAATAATAATTAGAAAGTTCTTAAACATTAGTTGAGAAGCTAAATATAAATTTCTAAAGATCCAATAAGCATCCCAAGCATTCAAATTTGTCCTGAAAATTCAAAAAACATACCAAATAAGTAGTTTAAATATATAAAATAAACGAAATGAAGAAAATACGAGTATTCAACTTACCATCAAAATTGTCAACCCATAGATAATGTTTAGATCATATTTGTGATGTGACGGAAGACTTGATATTATCTAAAAATACAAAATAAAATTATAAAATGTTCAATGTTATAACTATATAAGAATACAATGTTCAATAAAAATAAAAGTTGAAGACAACATTTACTGTTCCCAATTTTTTCACAAATCTTTATTTCATCAACCTTTGATAAAGATCCAATAAGGTTGTTTTGCCACGAACCCAATTTTGTGTACAAATCAAAGCTTCCACTGTTTTAGGTGATAAGGAACTCCTAAAAGAATCCAAAATCCTTCCTCCAATACTAAATGCAGATTCAGAAGCCACAGTAGACACTGGAACGACAAAAATATATTGAGCAATCTTGATAGAATTTAGTATTTAACCTCATTTAACTTCCACCAAGTCAGAACATCAAACTGATGATTTAGCTCCTCACAAGGATCAGATAGATACTGATTAACATCATTCCTCAATTCTAAAGAAAGAATTGACAGTCACATATAAGGAACCACTAATCAAATTAGTAACATTATAAAAAACCTTAAAAAACATGACAAACACTTCAACATTCTTCCAATTAGAATTACTTGGTGGCCAAATCCTCTTCTTCCCATGTTCATCTTTTGCAAAACAATCTTGATAATCCAACTCTTCTTCCTCTAATATTTGAAAAGCTTTTTCAAATTTAAGTGCATGCTCAAGCATAAGATATGTGAAATTCCATCTTGTTGGAACATCCAAACAAAAAAGAGCTTTGCAATCAATTTTCTGCTGCTCCACACAAGTTTTAAACTTTGTTAATCTTTTAGAAGATGATATAACATATCGTACAGCATTACGAACAGAAGCAATCAAATCATGCATTTCTTTCAATCCCTCATTTACAATCAAGTTAATTACGTGAGCACAACATCTCATGCGTAACAGTTCTCCTTCCAATATTAAGGTTTTCTTACTTCTAAGTCTTTTCTTAATATATGAAATTTCCCCATCGTTCAAACTTGCATTATCAACAGTTATAGAAAAGACTTTATCAATCCCCCATTCTAATAAACAACTCTCAATGAGCTTTCCAATAGTCACACCTTTGTGGTTTGCAACTTGACAAAAGTTTAAATTTTTTTTATGCAAAACCCAATATGAATCAATGAAGTGTGCAGTGAGTACCATGTAGTTAACATTTTACAAAGAAGTCCATGTGTCAGTTGTCAAACACACCCTTTGAGAATTGCTAACTAAGAAAGATTTCAACTTCTTCTTTTCATCAAGGTACAATTGATATATATCTTTATCAATTGTTACTCTTGAAAGAGGGTCAAACTTAGGACATGCCACTCTACAAAAGTGTCTAAATCTCTCATTCTCGATAAACTTGAATGACAACTCATCAATAATTATCATTTTAGCACATGCTTCCCCACATAATTGTTGACTAAAAATAGTAGTCACAAAATTACTGCCACTTTTTTCCACCAGTGGAAGGTTGAAGTTTCAAAATGGTTTGTCATGATTCTACTTCCTTATATGGGTACTTCTTACATTGATTTTTTTAAGTGTTTCCATAATGTGCTAGTTCCACATGAAGCAGTATCACTATTCACACAAGATTTCCAGAGAAATTTGATTCGTGGAGTTGAACTTGTGTTGATGTTGTATTTACGTTGATTTGATGCAATGTGGTTCAATCTCTAGAATTTGATCATC
The DNA here is from genome assembly GCF_025177605.1 of Cucumis melo. Lineage (NCBI taxonomy): Eukaryota > Viridiplantae > Streptophyta > Magnoliopsida > Cucurbitales > Cucurbitaceae > Cucumis > Cucumis melo. The sequence goes on from NC_066861.1 coordinate 18,570,109, forward strand.
TGATTTTCTCTCAACTGGATGCTTATGCTTGATTTGAGGAAGCGAAGAACGTGATGTTCTTGAAGTTGGAGTCTTGGAAGAAAGATTTTATCTTCAAAGGAGCTTCAATCTTCGAGGGTATTCGACTTCAGGAGTTTAGAAGTCTTCTATTTCTTGGGAGAATTCTCTCTAGACCTTCTGAAGTAAAAAATTTTCCTCCTAGAAAATGAAGAGAACTCCTCTATTTACATAGTTCCCTGGTGGGCTTTTATGGACTTAAGTCTGGTCTGGTCCATGGACCATACGCATGGGCTCCATCACGTGGATTTGGGTCATATTTTATTTTGGGCTAAATTAAGCTTATTTTTGGGCTCAATTGAATTTTAGCCTAAGTAAATAATATTTAATTGAACAAAAATAATTAATTTGATTCAATTGCCATAATAAAGACACGTGACATCATTAGAATTATCTAATTTGTCTTTAATTTAATTTGGGACATATGCCAATTTTTAGTTAATCCCAAATACAATTATTTTAGTAAATGATGTGACAATTTGTGATTGGTTCCAAAATTTCCTATTCAACAAATGCCCCCTTTCGAGATTTATGCACGTGTACGTGTATGGGTGGGTCAATCTCAAAAAGATAAATCTAGTACATGAGTTTGATTTAAATTTGAAATAAGGGTTGGGATATGGCCAATCCTTAATTTGAGAAAAGTTTAAGGTTTTATCCTGAATTTACTTTAATTTGAGGATAAAAATTTAAATTTGATGATGATTTGATTTTTTTTAGATAAAATTTTTGAACCATATTTTAGTTTGAGATAAGAATGAGGTTTCTATCATACCCTAATTTGTCTTAAGTATGGACAAGAATTTGGACTGACCAATTTTAATATTGGGATAAAATGGCCAAATTTAATTTTGAGATAAATACGAAATCTCAATCTTGGGATAAAGTTGGATTTATGGCTTCAATTTAAATTTGAGATAAAACAAATGGAGATAAAATATAAATTTTAATTTTAATTTGGGGGTAAAATCTAAACTTTGAAATATTCAAATATGCTTAATTATCTCAAATAGTGGAACTCGAGATTTTATTCCAAGAATAACATAAGATAATTGAATTTTAATTTAAAAAAAATAAAATATTAAAATATGTTTGAATATTTCAAAAGTGCAATCCAAGATTTTCTTCCAAAATAAAATAATATAAAATAATTGAATTTTATTTTATTTTATAATTAAAAAAATTAAAATCATTCCAAATCCTATTAGGAATTGGACTTCCAAAATAATTAGACTCATGTCTTGATCATTCTTTCCAAGTCTGAGAGAAGAGAAAAACTTCTCTTCTCTTCTTTTTTCTTCTCTAATAATTCTCTTTTTTAATTCTCTCTCTTTCTTTTTTGGAACTAAAGTTGTGCCCCTTTTTTTGCTTCCAAACGCATCTTCAAAAGGTGAGGATTTTTTTCTTCTTCTTTTTTTTTATTATTCTTTTTTTACAATCGTTTGCAGCGGTGACTCCACCGTCAGTGATCAAACTTCTACTGGGGGACGATCAGACTTTTGCCGTCAGATCCATCGCTCTGGTAGGAGTGATCGGACGCCTTCGTTTAGAGAGGTGACTTCGCCGTCAGTAATCCAACTTCTACTGGGAGACGATCGGGCTTTGGCCATCAGATTCACCGCCCTGGTAGGAGCGATCGGGCACCATCGTCGTTTAGAGAGGTGACACCGCCGTCGACGATCTAATTTCTACTGGGGACGATCGGGCTTTGGCCGTCAGAACCACCACCTTAGTAGAAGCAATTGGGTGCCTTCGTCAATTGGAGAGATGACTTCGCCATTAGAGATCTAACTTCTATTGGGGGATGATCGGGCTTTGGCCATCAGATCCACCACCCTGGTAGGAGCGATCGGGTACCTTCGTCGTTTGGAGAGCTGACTCCATCGTCAGCGATCTAACATCTACTGGGAGATGATCGGGCTTTGGCCTTCAGATCCATCACCCTGGTAGGAGCAATCGGGCGCCTTTGTCATTTGAAGAGGTGACTCCGCCGTCAGCGATCTAACTTCTAATGGGGCATGATCGGGCTTTGGCCGTCAGGTTCACCACCTTGGTAGAAGTGATCGGATGCCTTCGTCGTTTGGAGAGGTGACTCTGCCGTCATCGATCTAACTTCTACTGGGGGATGATCGGGCTTTGGCGATCAGATCCATCACCTTGGTGGAAGCAATCGGGTGTCTTCGTCGTTTGGAGAGGTGACTCCGCTGTCAGTGATTTAACTTCTATTGGGGGACGATCGGGATTTGGCCGTTAGATCCACCACCCTAATAGAAGCGATCGGGTGCCTTTGTCGTTTGGGGAGGTGACTCCATGTCACACCCCCTCCCAGACTACCTGTTAGCTTAGACTTAAAGATGGCGTGAAGCCGACGAACAACGATTTTCTTTACCTATATCTGTCGACTCTGCTTAAAACTTTAATGTGATGAACTTGCCAATCTAGTATATAAACTATTTTACATGCAACAAAACACAACGGATCCTAGGCTAGTCAAACATATACATGAAGTGTACCTTGGAATTAATTGATTTCACGAGTAAACCTAAAGACACCTTAATCAAAATGTAACCAACAAAAATTTACACAACTGCAGCTCCTAAAGCTTATACAAACTGTGGAGTATCTATAACATACAAGGATGTATATACATCATATCACAACAGACTCTATGCCCAACTCGAAACACGTACTGACAATCGATAATAGAGCTTCAGCAGACTAAGGTAGTTTATCAGGCACCAAGAACTCGATCTCTACCTGGAAAATGGGTAAAACATTTTGGAAAGGGTGAGCTATAAAGCTCCGTGAGTGACTCAGTTTAAAACTATAAATTTAAAGATAAGAGCAAGTGAAAACTTTACACATATAAATCTGTTTATACAAGTCGTAAATGTAAACGTGTAGTAGTAAGAATAGCTTTCTCAAATACTCAGCATATTTATCATTGAAATCCAGCAAGGCATATCAAGTATATCGAAGCATTTTAACTAACATGACAAATCTACGTTGTGTAGGGTACACCCAGTACAACAACATTTACAAGCTCTACGATGTAGTGGGGCTCGCCCAACACTCCCATCGTCTTTGTCGTAGTGGGGCCCACCCAACACTCACGACAACATCATTGCTACGGAGTACACTCAACGTCAACAACGGAATCTAACCAGTGTGCACACGGTAATCTCTAGCCTCATGCTCAAGATCTTAGTCATGTAGTTAATAAAAATTTCATAAATTATCTAAAAATATTAAAACATGTTTGCTTATAAATCTTACACAAAGCTTGAACTTTACTCAGCTCTTTCGTGAAAAACTGTAGTTCTTAAAACAAAACTTCTTACTAATTCATGCTTTGTTTAAAACATTGTGGTTTAAATACTTTCCAAACATTTTAATATCCACGTGCTAGCATAAATTTTTTTTAAGAAATCTAGTCTCCAAATGTATACTTGAAAATAGTCATGAAATTCAAATACCTTTCATGGCTTCGTAAATAAACATTTATCACATTCAATCATAAATAATAGTTATGGAAAATATTTCAAAATTGGTTTTGACACTCATCGTCTTAGGCTAGATCCTCGGTCTATAAGCTTGGTTTAATTCTTCTCGGCCTGCCAAAAACCCAACCGAGTATTAGAACTCTAAATATTCTGGTTTTCTAAAGATATTCATAATATGTCGCACTAAAGATGACGCTCACGAAAACAAAACTTAAGAAATAAAATCCTATTTCAACAACTCTCTGAAATTTCCAGATTTCTAACATAAATTTCAAATGACTATAACTTCCTCAATACTTAACCAAAATGAGTTTTCTTTATATTCAAATATTCATTATGAGGTGATATAAAACTTACCTGAAGACATGTAAATCTGATTCCCTGTGCATAAACTCAGATAACCCTCGAAACAGAAAAACTTCAAGAATCGCGCGCACACGATCTCTTTAACTTGTCCCTACAATTTAACTTATTTTTAGTCATTTTTGGTTCACAATTTCTTCATGAAAGTTGTAGTAAATTGAATAAGCTTTCCAACCATACCAAATAGAGATCCTAACTCTACCGGCACACTCTGAAATATAAGAAAAACCAGAGACCTCCTGATTTCGCATGAAAGCCAACTGCCCTGTTTTCTTCATCAATGAATATCCGAATTTGCTCCAACTTTATTCATAAAATTTGTTTGAAAATGAGTTAACTTTCAGTAAATGTAAACCTCACCTCTTAATTCCTTTTGAAGAGTTCAAACCAAATTAAAGACCAGTGATGTGCAGAATGAACCAAGATTCAGCCATGGATACACTTTGCTTGATTTTTCCTTCCCTTCTTCAACCTCAAAATTCTAGTAAAATTCCTCTCCTTCTTCCTTCCAAACTCTCTCTTAAATGTTCTCTATAAATTGAAGAAGGAAAAATGGAAGTTGGATGAGAACGTTTTCTTCTAAATGTTTGGCGGTGAAGGGAAGAGAAGAAGAAGAAGAAAAGAAAAAATGAAATTTTCTTCTTTTTTTTTTCCTTTTATCTTTTCTTTTCTTTCTTTTCTTTATTTTACTTAATAAAACCATGAAATATATAAATATATATATATATATATATATATATATATATATATATATATATATATATATATACACTTAATTTCCATTTTCTTTTCTTTTCTTTTTTTTCCACATTTAAAGAAATTAAACCAAGAAAATATCGGGTTTACACTCTACCGTCAACAATCTAACTTCTATTGGGGGACGATCAGGCTTTGGCCGTCAGATCCACCATCCTGGTAGAAGCTATCGGGTGCCTTCGTCGTTTGGAGAGGTGACTCCGTTGTTAGTGATCTAACTTCTATTGGAGGATGATCGAGCTTTGGCCATTAGATCCACCGCCCTGGTAGGAGCAATCGGGCGCCTTTGTCGTTTGAAGAGGTGACTCTGCCGTCAGCGATCTAACTTCTACTGGGGGATGATCGGGCTTTCGCCGTCAGATCCACCACCCTGGTAGAAGCGGTCGGGCGCCTTCATCGTTTGGAGAGGTAGAGGTAAACCTGTACCATCGACGTCATCTTAGAGAAGCAAAGGCGGAGCTGCACTGTCGTTGTCCTCAAGGCTATAACATATTAGAAATGAGGTAGATTTTTTTTCATAGACATTTCTTGTAGAGGAGGCAAAGCTGCCTCTGCACCAATGAAGCCTAAAGTCTTCAAACTTGCTTGAAAAGGCAATGATGAAGATTTTTTTTGAAGAAGAAGACAAAACTTTTGAATTTAAATATGAGAAAACGTTGATGAAGCCTTCGAGCTTGAATATGAGAAAGGGTTGATGAAGCCTTCAAGCCTTAATATGAGAAAGTGTTGATGAAGCCTTCAGAGGAGTGATGCCACCTTATAAGCATCTAACTTTGCAACATCTTGCTCCTAGTTTCACACTTTTTAATTTTGTTATATTGCCCTCAATAAGGCATCTTCAACTTTAAGTTGATATTCTTTGATGAGGATGAAAACCATCAGTTGCTAGTGTCACGCTTTATGTGATCATGACGCTACTCTTGTTTTCCATTCTTCTCAACTGAGTTCTTTTTTTTTTTTAATGGACTGAACTTAAAGTTTTCCTTAAGTTTCCTGCGTACCCTTTATAGTATAGGAATCAAGTCGTAACGTAGTTCAATTGATTTTTTTCACTTGGACCGAACTTAAAGTTTCCTTTAAGCTGCCTACGTACCCTTTATAATATAGGGATCAAGTCATAACGTAGTTCAATTTTTTTTTCTTTTCACTGGACAATGACATTAAACATAAAATTTCTTAAGAAATTTGTCGTTGATTGGGCCAATTTTTAATCCATCTCGATCAACAATCTTGTATGCACCGTTTGTGTATACTTCTTTGACAATGTAGGGTCCATCCCATTTAGGTGTGAACTTATTTCCTGTATGTCTTGTTGTGATGATTGGTCTTCTTATAGCCAGTACTAGATCACCAACCTGAAAGAAGCGAGGTTTGACATATTTATCAAAAACTTTAGTCATTCTCGCTTGGTAACATTCCGATGCTTGCTGAGCTTCTAATCGCTTTTCATCAAGTGCTTCTAACTCCTAAAGACGTAACTTGACATTGTCTTCTGTAGTCAACCCCTCTTGCACTGCCATTCTTAACGGTTGGATTTCTCTTTCAAGGGGAAGGTCAACCTCTACACTATGAACAAGCCAATATGGTGTAACCCCTGTAGGAGTGCGATGAGTGGTTCGATAAGCCTACAATGCTTCACCGCTTCTTTCTTGCCAATCCCTCTTCGACTTGGAGACAATTTTATTTAAAAGATTGCATAACGTTTTACTGAATGCTTCTATTGGGCCATTCGCAGCTGCATTATACATAGAAGATTTGTATTGCTTGAACTTGAATTTTTCACATAATTTATCTATCATTCTATTGGAGAATTGCCTTTCATTATCTGTCATGATCCGATAAGGAATACCATATCGATAGATAATATGGGTACGAATGAAGTTTGCCACGTTCTCTTTCTTGGCCTCTCACAAGGAAATGGCCTCAGTCCACTTTGAGAAATAATCTGTTGCTGCAAGGATATAAGAATGTCCTGTTGATGATTTTGGTGTAATAGGGCCAACCAAATCAAGTCCCCAAGCCTTAAACGGCCAAGAAGCCACAATTGGATGTAAAGGCTATGGAGATTGATGTATGAAGTTTGCATGGTATAGACAAGCTTCACACTTCTTTCCATAGTCTATTGAATCTGAACCATCTTAGGCCAATAATAGCCTATTTTTCTCAGCTGAAATTGAAGCTTCGATCCCGATTGATGTGCTCCACAAACACCTGCATGTGCTTCCTATAGAGCTTTTATTGACTCTTCCTTTCCGAAACATCCAAGAAAGAGTCCTTCAAGAGAACGACGATATAAGGCTCCTTTGTAATAAATAAAGCGTGCAGCCCTTCTTCGTACCTCAGTTTTATGACGAGAATCATTTGGAAGCTTTCCATGCTCAAGATACTCTATGATGGGTTGACGCCAATATTCTTCATCAATCAAATGGGATGTCGTTACGTTCGCTTCCTGAGATTCAGGCAAAATTGGAGGCATAATCCATTATTGACAAAGTGGTATATTTAGAGCTACGTTATCTGGCATCATCAAGGCAGTGGCCAAATTTGCCAATGCGTCTGTTCTCTTGTTTTCTATTATAGGGATATGCTCTAGCATCACACTGTCAAACCTTTCCATTAATTGTCGAGCATAAGCGAAGTATGGCTTCAAGTCTTCATGTTTCACATCATACTGAAGCGATAGCTGATTGATTATCAACTTTGAATCATCATACCCCAATCTCCAATGCCATTTGAAGGCCAATAATCAAGGCATAATATTCAGCCACATTGTTTGAGCACAGTTCAACGAGCGCAAAACTATAAGGCAACATATATTTCTCAGAAGAAACGAGGACGATGTTTGTCCCTGCACCACTTCTTCGCATTGTGCCATCAAAATACATAATCCAAGATTCCATAACTTTCGTGAAGAAAACTCCATCATCTGACAAGTCTTCACATAACTTCCAATTTGAAGGAATTGGGTGGTCTACTAAAAAATCTGCCAAAGTCTGTCCTTTTATCGCCTTTTGGGAAATATAGACAATGTTGTATTGCTGGAGTAGAACTATCGATTTGGCTAAACGTCCCGAGATAATTGGCCTAGATAGAACATACTTTATAGGGTCTGCCTTTGCTTATAGATGGACCATGAAGGCCTGCATATAATGCCTCAATTTATTGATGGCAAAAAAAGTGCGAGACACATTTTCTCAATGGGAGAATAGTTGACTTCGGCCCCATTTAAGGTTCTGCTTAGATAGTGGAGAGCACGTTTCTTTCCCTTCTCTTCCTCTTGCACCAACAATGCGCCTAGAGACCTTTCCTGTGCAGTAATGTATAATATTAATTGCTTGCCAGGTACTGAAGCTCCTAATACTGGGGGATTAAGCAAATATATCTTTATATTATCAAAAGCATTTTGACAAGCCTTATCCTACACAAAATTTTCTCCTTTTCTCATCAACTTTTGAAAAGGTCGGCACCGATCGACTAGGTTGAAGACGAACCTTCGAATGTAAGCCAATCATCCCTGAAGACTTCTTAGGTCATGCAAACTCTTTGCCCTTGGCGTTTTCTGAATGGCATCAATCTTGGATTGGTCTATCTCAATCTCTCGGTACCTTACAAAGAAGCCAAGAAACTTTCATGAAGTCACACCAAACGCGCATTTGAGAGGGTTCATCCTCAGCTGATATTTTTGCAAGCGGTCGAACACAACTTTTAGATCCTTTAAATAGTCTTGTCGTCTCTTAGATTTGACCACAAGGTCATCAACATAGCACTCGACATACTTATGTAGCATATCATCAAACACTTTTTGCATAGCACGTTGATAAGTGCACCAACACTTTTTACATTCCCTTTGGAGTCCTGAAAGATGTCATTTCTTCATCTGAAAGAGCCATTCGTATTTGTTTATATCCAGACGAACCATCCATAAAGGACAATGCCTTGTGTCCAGTAGTTGCATCAACCATGATTTTTGTGATGGGTAAAGGAAAATCATCTTTAGGGCATGCATTATTCAGGTCACGAAAGCCTACACAAACGGGAAGCTGCCCGTTCTTTTTTCTGATAGGGACAATATTTGTTATCCATGTGGGATATTTAACTTCGCGAATGAATCCTGCTTCAATCAACTTGTTGACTTCAACCTCGATCTGGGGAATAAGCTTTGGTCAAAAATGTCGTTGTGCTTGCTTAATCGGTCGATATCCTGGTTTAATTGCGAGATGATGGACTGCTACCTTTGGATCAAGTCTTGACATCTCCTTGTATGACCAAGCAAAAATATCCTTATACTCTGTAAGCAAACTCATGTACTTACCCTCCTCTTCACTAGAGAAAGATGCACTAATGAAAGTTGGGCGTGGTTCTTCTATTGTACCAAGGTTTACCTCTTTCAGCTCATCTATGGTAGATTGGCCACCATCCTTTAGAATGGTGATGTGATGACATGAGATTTCACCTTCTCATTGTTTTGAGTCTTCCTTTTCAAGATTAGTTAGTATAACATCATGTCTTTTCACCTTCAAGGAACCTTGACTTGTATTGAGAGTAACAAAATTTTTTCTTTTCATTCGGGAAGGAACATTGCTACGAATTTCTCTTTCTCCCTTCACTTCACAAGAAAACTCTTTACCATGGTAATTTTCGACGTTTGTATGCTTAATTCGGCACCAAACTGACATGGGAGATGTTGGTTCCTTCTTCTTTGTATCTATGCTAGAACCAATCTTGACATGTGGGCTTTCATCCTTAATACGATTAAAAATTGGAACACGGGGTGTTTGTACATTTTTCTGATTAGTCATGCTTAGCCTTTCAAAGGCTGATGGTCTTGTAGTTGTCAAGGCCTGACATGTGCCTCTCTTTTTTAAAAGTCGTAGTTAGCCTTTGAAGGGCTAATCGTTGGTTAAGGCTAGATGTTGATTGGCGACATTTTCTTTCTGTCTCTGTCACGCTTAGTCTTTCAAATACTAGGGTGCATGCAACGTGTGGTCTAATTTGGTTAAATGCTGAGGTTCTCTGACTGCCACCTTCTTTTTCTTCCATACTATCAACCTCCTCTACAGTTATATGATTGTTGTCAACCACTTTTCCCTTTTCTAATTATACGGATTGGCTCTAACGACTTGTATCCGAGTCCTTTTCTTTACACGGGTATAACATGTCCTTTCTGTAACAGCTTCTTTTGCATTGAGGAGAGCTCGGGTAGTTCGTGAATTTTCAAACTTTTAAACTCGGTGTGAGTTGTGAAGTCATAACCTGCTTTCGCATCAATTTGTAAGCCTTGGGGTCGAACCCGTCTTTCGTCCGCCTTTGAGGCAAGCTTGCTTCTGTCAAGTCTATCTTTATTTCTTGTTTAGTTATTTTGGTAAGCGGTGTAGTGAAGCTTTCTTTTAGGACTTCAATGTCACCAACTTTTAAGCCTTGTGGGGACTCTACAGATGGTGATTCGCCTTTGTTACGCCTCGACAGGGGGACATAGCCCAAATTCGATGGGTTTCAAGTCTTTTCATCCATTAAGATCATACTTTTTGTAGTGCTCGTGGATGCCTCACCCTTTCTAGAATGAAAGGTTCCTATACTTTTATGTGGTTCCCTGCTTACAAATGATTTCAGCTGTAAATTATCTTATCTGTTTACAAGAGGAATTTCTACAGCACGTTTTCTGGGCTATTGTCATTCTTCAAATAAAACTTTGCATCTACAAAGTGAGGCTTAGCCTCTGAGAACGGGTTAGGGTCGGCCTCAACCTTCTTTACACCGTCTTGATAAAATTTAAAGCACTGATGTAGTGTTGAAGTTACTACTCCATTTCCATGAATCCAAGGATGACCAAGTAACAATTTATAAGTGGTCCTCGAATCTATAACATGAAACAATGCACTAGCCTTCAGGTCACCAATTATGAGTTCTAAGCGTATCATACCTATTACTCTTTGGCTGCCCTGGTTGAAACCTTGAATTACTAGTTTACTATTTGAGAGTTTATCCATTAAGAAGCCTAATTGCCTCATAGTCGACTTTGGGATTATGTTGACAGCTGATCCATTATCGAAGAGAATTCGGTTGACTCTCTATTCTCGAACATATCCAGAAACATACAAGGGTCTATTCTGAAGTTTAGATCTCAACAGTAAATCCTCATATGAGAAGTCTATAGACATGCAATAAGGAATACTCTCGTATGTGGTAGTTTGAGCACTTGAACTTGATGTTGCTGAGTTCAACGATGCATTAATAAGGATGGTTTTGGTTTCTTGGGGAAGTGATAACAAATCATCCACATTGAACCTCGATAGGTCTTTTGACACTCCTTCCACCTCTAATTATCTTAGTGGGATGCTTTCTTCCTCCGTTGCATTAATAGCATGACATGCAACAACTAATAGGTTTTCATCCTGATGATCACAAAGGAATCTTGTTGGAAAGAAGTCTGTCAAGGAAACTAAATGCTGAGGTAGAGGGAAATCCTTATCTTCGTCTTGCACGAGCCTAAGCTTTCGAGTATTCTTATTTTTCTTATTCTTTTGAGCGTTATTCCCTCTTCTATGATTTCTGTAGAAGTGAAACTCTTTTTTGATCGGAGTTGACTTTCTTTTCTTTCGGCGGGTCACAACGATCCACCATTCATTGTCTTCTTCGATTGATCTTTTTTTCTTGAGAATCCTCGGGTGCAACTTCCTGTTGGAATTAGACCACTACAGGCTCGAAGGTTTCGAATTGGCCCAAGTTTTCCCTTTGCTCAAAAATCAATCTTGGCAAAAGAGCCTCTGACATTATCGTTACTGCAGCATGGTTTGTTTGAGCTACCTCCTCTAGATCTAGCTCGATCTTTTTCTCACGAGCTAACCTTAGAATTAGCTCTTTTAACACAAAACATTTCTCTACTGGGTGACTGATGACCTGATGATACTTGCAGTAGTTGGGATCATCCACCTTTCCTGCTTGCTCAGGTCGCTTACATTCTAACAGCTGGATCAGTTGCTTCTCCAATAGTTGCTCTAGCATATCAGCTTAAATGGTTTGCATAAGACTGGAACCATGAAATAGTCACTTTTAGTTATAACACCGTAAACTATAAACTGACTATTTTCAATTATGATGACCTAGGTAACTTGATCTTAATCCTGAGCTAACTATGAACTTTTGTTCATTCGATAGTATCCTTAGATCTGCATAGGTGAGGGCAGCTCAACATCGCTGGCCCAATAAGCCTCCCATTTTAGGGGTAAGACTGAGTGGATAGCTACGGACATAGGGTGCAAGATGAAATTCACTCCTACCCACTTCTTGGATAGTAGATAGGTTGTTCCCTTAAGGACTGAATCCAAGTCTTGAACAAGGGGCCCCACCTTCTCATTGGCCCGAGAAGGATTCTGGTTTATAGGTTGGACCTTAAACCAATTGTTCAATAATGGATCAGTGGGTCTTAAGGAGCAAGATGTAATCTCTGTGGTAAAACGGTATTTTGATCCAGCCAAGATTACGAACAACCTGTGAAGGATCGACTTACTTATCATGGTTATATCAGGTGGACAAAAATATATCTATAGTGAGGGGAGTGCAGCTAAGAGTCTTTAGTGGAATGACTCTTTAGTTAACGAATGTTGATTAACGTTGGTCTAAAAGAGTTTAGCTAGTTAGTCTTGGATCGTTAGAGCCCATGATCTATAGGTCCATTAGGTTCCCCTACTAGCTCATATGGATTCAACTAAGAACAAGTATGTTGAAGTAATTCAAATTGTTCGAATAAAGATAAGAGAGAGAAACTGACAAATATATATAAGATATAAGTCGGTTTTGTGTTTAAATATGATTTAAATAAATATGAATATAAATTCATATTTAAAAGGTTGAAAAGTTTAGAAAATGGTCAAAAGTCAACATGTTGATTTTGAACTTTGATCGGATTTATATTCAAATATAATTTGAATTTTAGAAAAATGAATACGGATTCATACTCGGGAGGTTAGAATTAGTCAAGACGGGAAAAATAGTAAAAAGTCAACAAGTTAACTTTTGACTAAGAAAAGTCAAAGTTTGACTTTGACTTAAGTTGGTCAAATGACCAAAATGCCCCTTTGGCTAATTACTTTATTAATTAACGGTTAATGGGAAATGTGGCAAATTATTATGAATTTGAAGCGACTAATTTCATTAAAGAGTTAATTAATTGATTAGGTGTTGATAAGATATGAAATAATTTACATGCAAATTTGCATGTAAATTTCATATAAAACTTCTCATTAGCGAATGAGAAAAGAATGAGGTTTTCTCTGGAAAAACACCTAAACAATTGACTCCCATCTCTCTCCAAAATTCTCTTCGCATAACCGAGTTCCACAACTCCCTTCTTGGTCCTGAGCATAGTAGGTGAGCTTGGTGGTTGTCCTTGCTCGTGATTTTCAGGAAGAGAAGAAGGTTTTGACCAAAGAGGAAGTTGAGAACTACAAAGGTAAGTACATTGTTTACCTTTCTCTCTCTTTGTTTAGGTTCATCGCATGGTAGATGTATGTTAACTTCTAAATCGTTTAGATGCATATAGAGTAAAGTATGATCCTTTAAATTTCGCTGTTGCATGCTTAGCTTTTTTTCATCATGTGGTATCAGAGCATGCTTAGCTTCACTCATATGCATATGGTGGGTTCTTACAATTTATGTGATAAATTGTTATGGTTGAACTAAAATAGATTAGTTTTGGTTTTGGCTCTAAATTAAGTTGTTTATTTGCTTTAATCTTTGTAATTAGCCCTATTGGTGGCTTATTTTAATTTTACAAGGAGTCTGTAATTTATTGGAGTCATTAGAGTTGAGATTAGGTTGTAATTCTTACATGCGGGAAGAAGTTGATGCTGTTTAAGAAGCTCAGAAGGAGATGAGTCAAGCCTATCATTCACCCTCTCAACGATCGCATATGGTATGTGTATCGCTTAGGCCAGTGAACATCGCGCTTACCAGCTAAACAATCGCGTAAGGTACGCGTATCGTTTGAAGAAGAATTCATCGCTTACCAGCTAAACGATCATGTATAGTACGCACATCGTGTTGAGATGACTTTATCATTTATATGCTAAACGATCGCGTATCGTTTGCATAATAAGTGATCGTATATCCGCTAAGCGATCGCGTAAGGTACGCATAACGCTAAGCGCTTCCGCTGTTTGGTGTTTGTAAGCTCCATCATGCTTACGGTACGTCTGGTGCTATAGAAATGGTTGAGGAACTCCTTTTCTAACGTTTCTAGCTATCAATGACTTCTAGCTCTAGATCGGTGTACTGCTCGGAGGCATTTCCTTTCAAGCTTCGAATGAATTGTCTAACAAGCTGGTCTCCTCTTCATCCTGCATTCTTACATGTTTCGACGAAGTGGGAAATATACTGCTTTGGGTTGCCCTTTCCATCGAATTGCTGAAATTTTGGAGGTTGGTACCCAAGTGGCATTCTCAAGTTATTGATTCTATTGGTGTATGGCTTAGAGTACATGAAAGAAGTTTGCAGCGGTCCTCCATACTGAGCACTAATGGAATTTGCGATCATATCCTGTAGCTGCTGAACTGAGAGAGAAGCAACAAAAATTGATTGTTTTTGTGGTTGGTTTTCCTGCACCACATTCTTCCCTTTATTAGTAGCTTTGACAATAGAAGTTTGACTTGACTCAGCAGTTTCACGAGTTCGCATCTGCTCTCTCAAAGCTGTGATTTCATGATCCCGTTCCTCCACAACCTTCATCAAGAAGTTAAATTTCCTCTCCATCTCTGCCATGGTAGCCTCGACTGTTATATCAGTCATCATGACAGACATTACGTCAGGTTGTGCTTCTTTCTTTGCTTGCTAGAGGCAGAATCAGAATTATCATACAAAGGATTTTCTTTGAGGACAATCCCAGCTTTAGGAGACTCCATCAATTGCTTGAGAATGCTCTGAGCGACGTTAGAACCTTGATCCTGCTCTTGAGTGATTCCCTTAGAATGACTGCGGGTGATGGGTCCTATGTAAGCGTCTCGCTTGCAACAGATGATTTGAATGCAGCCTTCTTTAATACCATTGATTTTCTATAGATTTGAATGACGAGAGAGAGATAAGAGGTAGAGAGGTCCCACTAGACGTGCCAATTTGTTCACACAAAATTTCCAAAGAAATTTGATTCGTGGAGTTAAACTTGTATTGATGTTGTATTTACATTGATTTGATGCAATGTGGTTCGATCTCTAGAATTTGATCCTCTGATTCTCTCTCGGCTGAATGCTTATGCTTGATTTGAGGAAGCGAAGCACGTGATGTTCTTAAAGTTGGAGTCTTGGAAGAAAGCTTGTATCTTCAAAGAAGCTTCAATCTTCGAGGGTATTCGACTTAAAGAGTTGAGGAGTCTTCTATCTCTTGGGAGAATTCTCTCTAGACCTTCTGAAGTAAAAATTTTTCCTCCCCACAAATGAAGAGAACTCCTCTATTTATAGAATTCTCTGGTGCGCTTTTATGGACTTAAGCCTGGTTTGGTCCATGGACCGTACCCATGGGCTCCATCACATGGATTTGGATCATATTTTATTTAGCCCAAGTAAATAATATTTAATTGAACCAAAATAATTAATTTGATCCAATTTCCATAAGACACGTGACATCATTAGAATTGTCCAATTTGTCTTTAAATTTAATTTGTGACACATGCCAATTTTTAGTTAATCACAAGTACAATTATTTTAGTAAATGATGTGGCAATTTGTGATTGGTTCCAAAATTTCTTATTCAACAAAATTTCTTGTCTCCATGGTCTAAAAGAATATAAAAACTAAAATTAGATCAACCATACAAGCATCCACCTTCCACAATCATCTAAACAAAAGCAGAATGTAAACAATTTTTAGAATGTAAACAGTTTTTATAATTACAGTATAAAACTATATCACTCTTTAAAACTTCATTATGGCTAATTGTGGTTACAAACAGTTTCTATATTCATTATGACTAATTGTATTTACAAACAGTTTTTATAATTATATTATTTATAATTACAGTTTTTATAATTCCAGAATAAAAGACTTTTGGTTCTACAAGGTTCTACAAAATCAATTACAAAATCTAAATGTAATTACATTATTTCAAATACAAGGTTCTACAAAATGTAATTGTAATTACATCATCACAAAATCAAGGTTATACAATCCGCCAAATTACAATAACTTTTGGTCCAGAAGGCAGAAGCAAATGCATTTCTTATTCTTTTTTTTTTCATTTCTTTAAAAATAAGATACTGTATGAAGTGATAACAAAGGTGTAAAAAGAGATCTATAAAGTATTCAAATAGGATCTTTATGATATAAAATCAATTTGTATTAACCTTTTGTAACTAAAGACGACGACAGAAGGTGAGGGCCAAACTGATGGTGAGGAGGAGACCGACTGCGTCACGACGAGGAATAGACCAACGGCGAGAATGAGAAGATGAACTTGAAGGCTGTGAGATGATTCGATTCGGATTGACGAGGGTCTGCGGGCGAGGTGAGATTGAAATCAATCGAACAAAGAGTGGTGAGCATGAGAGACGAACAGAGAGAGGTGAGGATGAGAAGACGAAGCATTCGAGAGAGGCGAGGTTGCGAGGATGAGAGACAAACAGAGAGAGCCGAGAGGCGAGGATGAGAAGACATGCGACTGTGCATGTTTTTATTTTTAGTTTAACTAGGGAGTGTCTTTTAACTTTATATTTTATTAAAAAACTATATATATATTAATTCGGGTTGGGTTGGGTTGAATTGAATTTTTCAACCCTCCAACCTGAGACCCAACCCAACCTAGAAAAATTCAAAATTTTCAACCCAACCCAACCCACGTAATATGGGTTGGGTAGTCCGGGTTTTCAGGTTACTTGGATTATTCTTACTCTCCAAAATACGACCAAAGATAGCTCGCACATGACAAAGAATCATGCAACCAAAATTAGCTCACGCATCTTTAGTACTCGCCACGATGGCAACCTCCAACCAATCCAATCCAACGATGATAGCATACTAAGTATACAGCCTGGGAATAGCTCACATGTGCTCTATATCCACAAGGAAACATAGTAACTACATACCGCTCCTATGTGCACATAGAGCCACCCACCATGGGTTAAGCTAGGCCCGAAGCCATATCACAATCCTCCATCCACCACAGGTTAAGCTAGGCTCAGGTTTTCGAATCTCCGATCACGACCCCTTTCAGCTCCGAAACCCCATGATAACCATGGGTAGCTCTACGAAAACACATTCACGTAGCTTAGAGAAATCACCTTCTCATTCACCATAAGAATCAGTTAACCATATTTCAAAACCAAGTATAATAAAAACTTCAAATACGATTTTATAGAGTTCAAGCTATGCGTATTCTTAAAATCGTGATGAACACACATCGTTTAAGTGTAATTGAAAACAGGAAGTTGAAACTTGATTTTATAAAATCCAAGTCATAAACATTCATTAAATCACGATGCATAAACACATTGTTTAAACATAAACGAAAACGTGGTCATAAAAGGTTTAAGTCATGGTAGTTTCCAAGCAATATCAGGAGATAACGTGTATATGTATAAAGAAAGCTTGAAAATGAGCCATTCACTATCAATGACTCGATCCCCTGGGATTATACACTTTTCCCACCTCAGTTTGGCCTGAAGCAAAGATTAAAGTCTATCAGTTAGCTTCCCAAAGTAAGACGCAACAATCTTCAAATCACTTCATAAGACTAACTCAAACTATTTTATGTTTTTAAAGCCCCTAAATTCTCAATTTGCCTTAGATTAGACTAGACTTTTCACCTACGAATCCTTAGACTTGAAGTCTAATTACTTAACACAATGAGCGTTCAACTTAGTTCAAGCTTAATGGGTCTTTTATGTAGATACATCAAACTCAATGGATCGTTTATGTGGATTTATATCCATTATATCAATAGTGGACCAACAACCTTAAGTACTTCTAAGATTTAGATTGAACTATCCCCAAAATGGTTTAATTTAGGCTATTTGGACCCTTAAACTTCAACTTAAACTCTTAACGCCACAAGCACCCCAACTTAAGTCGTCTCTTAAATCCATACACTCTTATATCCAATATCCATGCCTTAGAAGTTTAGATCAATTTACAATCTCAACATCCATCTAACAGGATAATAACTTAGAAGCATACCCCATCTCATTTAAAACAACCTCAACCATGTTGATTAATGCTTCCAAGTTCTCAAAATCTTCAACTCCTCATACAAAACAATATGGGTAAAACCAAGTTCACGTTAAAACTAAATGGGTATTTAAGAATTTTGAGAGAATCCAATAAACTTATCTGAAACCTTATCAATACCTTGTCGAAATCGCCTTTGTAGCACATTAACGACTTTCTAATTTTGAAACTAATACCTACAACTATTTTATGTTTCGAAGCTTATAGAAGTAACACCTTAGAGAACTCCAAAGTTAAAGGAAAGTCTATTTTCAACCTTTAACCTTCAACTCTAGAAAAAATACAATGAAATTATTCCAAAACTTTCCAAAGACTTAACAAAACACCCATAACTTCAAAGGAGAGCACTCTAACTACCTTCAAATTTCAAAATAAGCATTCGACATCATGGGCTATTCAAGAACTTAGAAAAGTAATCTAACTTCAATGAAAAATGCTCTAACGGGACTCAATTAGCGAATCCTACCATCCATAAACCATGGCTTGCTTAATATTGGCACAAATAATTAAGGGATTCTAAAGATCCATTCAATAAAGCTTAGAATCTTACCCAAGTTGTGCAAAAAATGCCTAATTTCGAGTTTTTTTAATGGCTATACGACAGCAAAAATTCCTTTAATAATCAAATCTAGCATCTAAGAGTAATGGGTATTATGAAAATCGAGTTGAAACTTAATGGGTAATTGAAAATCTTCCACAAACCCAACTAAAATACACTAAAACAAGCAAAACCTTATCCAACTCCAAGATCCAACTACCCATGAAAACTATGGCTTCGAACAATTACGTGTGGCTAGAAATAAATGGTGAGTTAAACCACACAAGGAGTGGCCGTCATTCAGTTAGATGGGCGGTGCGACGACGATGGATCTGGCATCGGTAAGCCACGACGCTTTAATCACGCAAGAGAGAGATGCACGGCGGTTGCTGGGTTGCGTCTACATGCAGCCGTTGTCCATCGAGTCACACGTCGTGAGGGATGTTAATGGAGGCGTCGGCTAGAGGAGAAATGGTGAGCGGAAAAAGAAGGAAAAGAAAAGAAAAGAAAATATCTCCCCCCTTTTTTAATAACAGGAAATTACTATGATGCCCCCCACTTCAAATTTAATTTGTTTTTTCCCTTTAGACAAATCTTTTCAAAAACTAACAAATTCAACTCTTAAATCCGACTTAAATGGTTCTAAATTTTCTTTAATAGGCAAATCACTTAAAGTGTATAAAATAAAATATTCTAAAATGTTTTTCACCATTTAGAAAATATTAAATAAATAGATAAAGTAAAAGAGAACGGAATGGGGCTTACACTCTAAGTGTTTCTAAAATATTTGTTTTTAATTCTTCATTTGAAATATGGTTAATTGTTTGAAATAATAAATTTTGTTTGGAAGTTAAAACATTTATTTCATTTAAAACACATTTGCACGGGTCTTTGTTACAACCGCATGCTCTTGACCCTTCATTTGAGGAGGATTGGCTTGAAACTTCTGAATCGATTTCATTTGCAATTTCCTACAAATTAAAGTCAGAAATATATGATGAGTTTGAAGAATATTCTTCTTCATTTATCTCATGGATTCCTCTTTGGGGACACTTGTTGGCATAATGTCCTTCTTTAATGTATTTGTAGCAAAAAATATTTTTATTTGATTTGCCTCCTTTTTAAGCTTCCTTTTGCTGTTTTTCAGTGGGTTTTTTGTAATTTGAATATTTGTGATATCTCTTAGGGGTATAAGGTTTGTTGTACCTTTGAGATTTTCTATAATATGTGGGTTTCATATTATAATTTCTTGGATGAACTTTTCTTGAAGATGTACCTAGTTCTTTGATTTTCTCAAATCCATATTGAGAACAAAAAGTCTTCATTTCTTTCTTATGAAGATTTGAATACTTTTGAACTTTTGTTTGAATTTTTATCTCGTTGCAAATATTTAAACCACACTCTATAATTTTAGAGGTTGATTGAGCATAAGTGAGGTTCTCCCAAGGTATTTGCTCGGGGTATGCTTTGTTAAGAGAGTTGTAGGCACGTTTTGCCATAAAGCTAGAAAGTCCATCAATGAACATTTCTTTCTAGTGTCTAGCATTACAATCCTTGAAGATATAAATTCTTAATAAGAACATATCCTTATGCCATCTAAGATTTCCCATAGAGGAGCACTTTGGATTTTTTATTATTTTCCTTTGATTTTCTACATCAGTGTCACTTCTTAAGCCGAAGTGCAGGTTAATTGCACTGCGAAGAGTTTCTACAGCGTTCTCTACTTCTTCTTCCACCTCTTGAGTTGTTGAAGTTCCTTCTTCAACTTTAATTGTCCTTCTAACCTTTGTCTTATGTCTTTTTATTTCTTCTTTTTGTTTAGTGGTTAGGGCATGATCCCACCACAATTTGAGACTTCCACTAAATCCATTAATTAGAAGCATGTCAGCTTCTCTATTTGAATGACCATTAGATTCATATGCTATGACACAAGTCAGCATATTATTTAATATGTCATAGATTTGAAATTCTAGAGTTCCATCAAGGTTCCAAACATATATAGATTCTCCATTGAACTCAGTATTTATTGAATATCTTTGTCTTTGCTCTAAACCTTCTCTTGGAAATGAACGTCGAGGATAGAAATTAATTTGACCTTTCTTATTGATATACCTTCCAATGTTTATTTTATTGATTTGTTTTTCTTCTTCATTGATAGAGAGAGTTTCAAAATCTTCCATGAATTGGGCAGCATCTTCTTCATTAATGACATTGATCGAACTTTCGCCCTTTAAGCTATCTAGGCGTTTGTTAATCTCATCTAGAAGTTTTTGTTTTTGGGTTTTTATCTTAACCTTTTCCAAAGGTTGGAAGAGACTAAGAGTTTCTTCTGGAGAAGGAGGATTGATGATTTCTTCTAGTTTAAAAACTTGGCTTGCAATTGAAGAAAACATTCTGTTGGAATAGTTGTTTTAAACTTGGATACTTTTTATTTCCTTATTTGTAGGAGCCTTATGCTCTTCTGATTCTTTGATGATTTGAAAGGGTTTTGTAATAACATTCTCGTTATAAAAACTTTTGAACTCAACGTCTTCCATTGGTGGAAAATCAGTTTTGATTTCTCCTCTTTGAGTTTTCCATGATTCTTTTTCTTTGATAGTACAAAGATGGTCAAATTCTTTTCTTTGGTTAAACCATCTAAAAAATGCAATATGTTCTTGAAGTATTTCAAGGGTTTTGAAATACTCTTCTCTTTACAGCTTTCTTTCTGTCTCAAAGTAGTTTTTGAAAGAAACAATTATTTCAATACGGTTTTCTTTAGACATAAATTCCTTTTGAAGGGATTCTTTTTCAAGCTCAAACTTTGATTCTAAAATAATTACATTTAATTGAGAACTAGTATCCATTTCTGTTTGGGTTGGAGAGTTTGAAAGGTTTTCTTCATAAATAATATTTGGTATTCCTTGATCTATGTTGGCAAATCTAATTTTGAGATTAGGAAGGGACTCACTTCTACTAGAGGTACTTGGTCTTGAACTCATGAAGTCTGTAGAATTCATGTCTTCTTTAACAATAGGGAACCTAGGTGATTCGTTTTCAAATTTGATTTCTACTTTCCCATCAGGATGCTCAATGATATGAGAAACTTCTTTTTCTTTCTTTTGAGGGACAAAAGCGTTATCTAAAACCCAATGGGGATTTTTTTGGAACTTCGTCCCAAGAAAGAGTTTTGGAACACTAACAGATGATTTATTGAGATTTGTTTCTATCAACATAGTTTTTCCTTCAGTTGAAGACAATAAAGCTTTTGGATGCATGGTAGTAGTCAAAACTTTATATGTAACTTTGTAAACAAGGGTTAAATTTTTTAACTCCTTCAAAATTTAATCCTTGGCCAGTAATATCTAAACTCAAGGTTTTGAGAATACGTGGATCATCAAGAGACATCATAAAATTTGGAAAACAATTAAAATATACAAGACCATTGGCCAAATTTGATTCAATTATTCCTAATAAAGAATTGAAAAATCTTTGTGACGTTTATCGCGTAAAATTGCTAAGATTGGTGTATCCAGTTCGGATCTAAACATTGGAATTAAAGCTACTTGGACAGCTCCTATATGAAGAAATAAAAATTCTTTTTGATGCTTTTCAATATCATTTCTTGGAAATAATTGTATGGAATCAATTTTCCCATAAACTGGAATTTTTCTTTCAACAATTTTTACACAAAGATTTTCTTTGAAATTGAAAGTATTTTGAAAATAAATTGTTTTTTAATCAAGTTTGGGAATTCCCCAATTGAGAAAATAATTTTCTATTTTTGCAATACGAATTGATTCATTTGTCACATCACTTTCACTAGAAGAAGCAGTATGTTACTCGTCAATTTCTTTTTGAGTAAGATCTTTTGAAGAAGATTTAAAGGATAAAATTTTCTTTAAAAAATTAGACATTTGAAAATTTTAAATTCTCATACTATCAATACTTATTTTTCAAAGTTTTATTAATCTAGAAATAAAATTTCTTGGATCAAGAATCCATACATGTATGTGCTAAGACGAATTATTGTTGACCAACGGTCTCACCGCACTTCCTTGCGTCTTACTGCCGGGACCACAAAGTTAGACACGGACGTACAGGTGGACGTAGAATCTAGATCTTCGAAATTGAAATTTTTGAATTCAACAAAATTTGAAGAATAAAATTTATTGAAGAGAACTAAAAATTATCAAATTCTTCTCCCCTGGAAATGAAATTTGAAAACGAATTGAAAAGAATTTGAACTTTTATTGATGGATCTGATACTGTAACGTCCCGAAGCTCGAGGTAAAAATTTTCGCGTTTTAAGTGAATTTTAATAATATAATATTAATTATATTATTAGTATTGGGTATTATTGTCGTTCAATTTAAATGTTAATATATTTTTCCTTTTACTATTTATTTAAAATAAATATTAATATTATTATTTAATATTATTATAATTATTTAATAGTAATATATTATTATAAATTATATTTACTTTGATTAATATATATTATTATTGATTATTAATAGAATTAATTAATATTAATATTTAATCATTAGTTATAATTATTATTATATAATATATATATTAATATTATTATTATTATTTTCTAAACTTAATATATTTATATATATATATATATAAAAAAAACAGAGAAGAAGGAAACCCTAGGAGACGCGCGCCGCCTACCCCCCCCCCCCCCCCCCCCCCCGATTTTTTCTTCTTCTTCCTCTCCCTTCCTCGCCCGACGCCGTGCCTCATCGTTCGTCTTCCTCAAGCCGCAGCCGCCACCATCTCTTCCTCTCCGTCTCCGTCTTCTCTTCCGCACGCGTGTCCATCACCCATCCTCTCCATCCCCGTCGGCGTTCTTAGCCTCACCGGACGTTCGCCGCAGCCACCATCCGCAAGCCGCACCGCCAGCCGTCAGTCCGAGCGAAAGATTGCAAGCAGCCGCATCCCGTCCCTTCGTCGTCGTCCGTCGGATCCCAGCTGACGCCGCCACCGTGAGGTTCGCCGGTTGCTGCAGCCCCCATCGTACCGCCGTCGTTCGCCGGAAGAGAGAACCCTCAAAACCGTGGCTGCCGTTTTCGTCCAACCCGACCCGGTTCCAAGCTGACCCGACCCGAAACCGCTTCCAGTCCGAGCCGAGTGAGCCGCGTGAGCCGAGCCGAGCGAGCCGCGTGAGCCGAGCCGAGCGAGCCGCGAGCCGAGCCGCGAGCCGAGTGAGCCGAGCCGCGAGCCGAGCAAGCCGAGCCGAGTGAGCCGAGCCGCGAGCCGAGCAAGCCGAGCCGAGCCGAGAACCAAGCCGAGCCGAGCCGAGCCGAGCCGAGCCAAACCGAGCCGAGCCGAGCCGAGCCGAGCCGAGCCAAGCCGAGCCGAACCGAGCCGAGCCGAGAACCAAGCCGAGTCAAGCCGAGCCGAGCCGAGCCGAGCCGAGCCGAGCCGAGCCACCTAAGCTTTCCTTCCTCCACTTCGGTTCACGGTGAGTCTTCGGTAAGGGTTGTTTTGATGAATTCCCTAATGTTACCTCGTCCGATTCGAGTTTGAATGTTGGATTAAGATGTGGCCCTACTTTTCTCCCTTGAAGGTAGTACAGAGTTGACGCTTAAGTTCTCGGGTTCCGCGGCAGACCTGGTTGGAGATAGCTTCCTTTCCTTGAGTAAGTCAACGGATAACCTTTTTAAAACAACTGCTACTAACGTCATCAACTAAAACCGTTGTGTTTTCGTTTATGTTGATCTGTTGAGCGTGGATTCAATCGAGAGGCACAACCGAGTATCAGGTAAGGGTTTTCCTACTACTGGACCCCGAGTCCAGGCTAAAACCGTAGTAATCCACAGGGGATTACACGTTAGTGACTGTACTGAATATCTGTATGCAAGTTGACTGTTAAGTACTGATACTATATTTTGTCTGATGAAAATATACTGTGACTGCTATTTGTGGATTGAGAATTTATGTTGATGGACCCTAAAGTTACGGTTCAGTATGTAGTAAGACACTGGTCTGGATGTGGTTTATGGAATTTGGACGGGGATGGACCGTGAGTCCGGTTTTGGTTGGTTAGTCGATTGGACCTAGGGTTTTCCCTATTGGTGTGCGAATCGGTAATGCATATAGCAACGGAGGGTGTAGATGTTTAAACTTATACTATCTGACTGATAAAGCCTATGGCGGGACTGTGATATGAATGCCGTTGGGATGTGATTGATGTAGACAGTTTAGTTTGGACTGAGGGGTAACGGTTAGCTTCATCTATGGGGTAGTGTGCCTTACGGATATGTACATCCTTCGGGAGCACTAGACTGATATGTGCATCCTTCGGGAGCACAAGACTGATATGTGCGTCCTTCGGGAGCACTAGACTGATATGTGCGTCCTTCGGGAGCACTAGACTGATATGTGCGTCCTTCGGGAGCACTAGACTGATATGTGCGTCCTTCGGGAGCACTAGACTGATATGTGCATCCTTCGGGGGCACTAGACTGATATGTGCCTCCTTCGGGAGCACTAGACTGATATGTGCATCCTTCGGGAGCACTAGACTGATATGTGCATCCTTCGGGAGCACTAGACTGATATGTAGGGTACCCCCGAATAGGAAGTTAACTGTTGTCCCCTAACGGGCCCAGTAGTGGGTCCCTTACTGGGTATGTTTATACTCACCCTTTCTCTTCTTTAACTTTTCAGGTAGGGGTACAGCGAGGGGCAGACCGACGAGAGGCAGGAAGGATGCGTGAAGGCCATATGGACGCGTCTGGTTTTCTTTTCGCTTCCGCTATGTATTTTGTCAGAATATTTTGACTGTGATTTTGGACTGGTGACTTGACATTTTATTTTGTGATTTTTTTTTGAATTATTTAAAAATAGGGCCCGAAACTGTCTTTTGTAAGGTTTATAATGTTTTAATGAATCGTATCTGGTCCGTTTTAAATTTTATGTTGAATGGTCGAGTTTTGATATTTGGTAGTGACCTCAGCTTAGTCCGGAAAAGTTGGGTCGTTACAGTTGGTATCAGAGCCTAAGTTTTAGGTTCTGTAGACTGACTTATAATGTGAGTCTGTGTTTTGTGTCCTTATGGCTGAAACGATCCTTGCCGCTCGTCAGGTACGCTCTCATGAAAGTATATGTATAACTCTACATGCATTACCTTACCTAAGTTAAACTGCAAATTCAATTACCATTTATGACTAAAGGAATCGTTTGGTGGTTGTTAGGAAAATGCCACCAAGGAGAGGTGCACGTAGGGGTGGCCGAGGAGGCCGAGGAAGGGGAGCAGGACGCGTTCAGCCTGAGGTGCAGTCTGTAGCCCAAGCCCCTGACCCGGCTGCGCCGGTTACTCATGCGGACCTAGCCGCCATGGAGCAGAGGTTTAGAGATATGATTATGCAGATGCGGGAGCAGCAGAAGCCTGCCTCGCCAACTCCGGCGCCAGCTCCAGCGCCAGCTCCAGCACCAGTTCCTGCTCCAGCTCCGGCTCCAGTACCAGTTGCGCCCCAGTTTGTGCCGGATCAGTTGTCGGCAGAGGCTAAGCATCTGAGGGATTTCAGGAAGTATAATCCCACGACGTTCGATGGGTCTTTGGAGGACCCCACCAGGGCTCAGATGTGGTTATCGTCCTTGGAAACCATATTCCGTTACATGAAATGCCCTGAGGATCAGAAGGTTCAGTGTGCTGTTTTTATGTTGACTGACAGAGGTACTGCATGGTGGGAGACTACAGAGAGGATGCTAGGTGGTGATGTGAGTCAGATCACGTGGCAGCAGTTCAAGGAGAGTTTCTATGCGAAATTCTTCTCTGCCAGTTTGAGAGATGCCAAGCGGCAGGAGTTCCTGAACTTAGAGCAGGGTGACATGACAGTGGAGCAGTATGATGCGGAGTTTGACATGTTATCCCGCTTCGCTCCCGAGATGATAGCGACCGAGGCGGCCAGAGCTGATAAGTTTGTTAGAGGCCTCAGACTGTACATTCAGGGTTTGGTCCGAGCTTTCAGACCCGCTACTCATGCCGATGCACTGCGCCTGGCAGTGGATCTCAGTTTACAGGAGAGGGCCAACTCGTCTAAGACCGCTGGTAGAGGTTCGACGTCGGGACAGAAGAGGAAGGCTGAGCAGCAGCCTGTTCCAGTGCCACAGCGGAATTTCAGACCAGGTGGCGAGTTTCGCAGCTTCCAGCAGAAACCTTTTGAGGCAGGGAAGGCTGCCAGAGGAAAGCCGTTGTGTACCACTTGTGGGAAGCACCATCTGGGCCGTTGCTTATTCGGGACCAGGACCTGCTTTAAGTGCAGGCAAGAGGGTCATACAGCTGATAGATGCCCGTTGAGAGTCACGTGGACAAGGCGGATCCTTAGACGATGGAGGGGCAGGGGAAGACTCTGAAAGTAGCTCATCCCTTGCAGCCTCAGCAGCATAAAAGAGCCGCTATGAGCAAGACCGATTTACCGATCTTCATGTCTTAATTAAGTAAATGACAACGGACACTTTTCTTCTTTTCAAACTTCTTTCTATTCCGAGACCCCTCTTTAATCAGAGTGATTTGCTTTTTCCATAGTGAAAATCGAGTGAATTTTGCTTTTCTCGTTCATGAGAGAATCAAAGCCCTCTCCTTTCCAGTCTGAGAAATTCTTCCCCTTTTCTCCTTCTACGAAGTCGACGAATATGAATTCAGCCTGAACTCTGAAGACGAAATGGAATCTCACCTCTCGCTTTGCTTTATTAGTTTAGCTCAATTACATTGCACCGGTCCGTGGTAGAAAGAAATATCAAGCCTCGAATCTTTCTCACTTGACGAATTCTACGTACGGGCTTGGCTTGAAGAAGAATATGACTGATTCTAATTAAGGACGGCGTGCACACTCAATCAGAATCTCTTTACAGACGGGCGGGGTCTAACTAAAGAGAAGTCATTCTGGACTTCCAAGGCATTCGTCGGACGAGAAAGAAAGTCAATAGATCAATCATTCCCCGAAAGCGATCAGTCTTTGTATGATCGCGCAGAATCAGGGAGCAGGTGCTCCACATCAGGGTAGAGTCTTTGCTACCAACAGGACTGAGGCTGAGAAGGCAGGCATAGTAGTGACAGGTACGCTCCCAGTGTTGGGGCATTACGCCTTAGTCTTGTTTGATTCGGGTTCGTCACATTCTTTTATCTCTTCCGCATTTGTGTCGCATGCCCGCTTAGAGGTAGAGCCCTTACACCATGTTCTATCAGTATCTACTCCTTCCGGGGAATGTATGTTGTCGAAAGAAAAGGTGAGGGCATGCCAGATTGAGATATCAGGCCATGTGATTGAAGTAACGCTGATAGTTCTGGATATGCTGGACTTTGATGTAATCCTGGGTATGGATTGGTTGGCCGCTAACCACGCCAGCATAGATTGTTCACGTAAGGAGGTAACGTTTAACCCTCCCTCGATGGCCAGTTTTAAATTTAAGGGAGGAGGGTCAAAGTCGTTGTCTCAGGTAATCTCAGCCATCAGGGCCAGTAAACTGCTCAGTCAGGGTACTTGGGGTATCTTAGCGAGTGTGGTGGATACTAGAGAGGCGGACGTATCCCTGTCGTCAGAACCGGTGGTGAGGGACTATCCGGACGTTTTTCCCGAGGAACTTCCAGGGTTACCTCCGCACAGGGAGGTTGAGTTTGCCATAGAGTTGGAGCCGGGCACGGTCCCTATATCCAGAGCCCCTTACAGAATGGCCCCCGCAGAACTGAAAGAACTGAAGGTACAGTTACAGGAATTGCTTGATAAGGGATTCATTCGACCGAGCGTGTCACCTTGGGGTGCGCCAGTCTTATTCGTTAAGAAGAAGGACGGATCGATGCGTCTGTGCATTGACTATAGAGAGTTGAACAAAGTAACCGTAAAGAACAGATATCCCTTGCCCAGGATTGACGATCTATTTGACCAGTTACAGGGAGCCACAGTGTTCTCTAAGATTGATCTTCGGTCGGGATACCATCAGCTGAGAATTAAGGATGCGGATGTACCGAAGACAGCATTTCGTTCCAGATATGGACACTACGAGTTTATTGTGATGTCTTTTGGTTTGACGAATGCTCCGGCAGTGTTTATGGACTTGATGAACAGAGTGTTTAGGGAGTTCCTAGATACTTTTGTGATTGTGTTTATCGACGATATCTTGATATACTCCAAGACGGAGGCCGAACACGAGGAGCATTTACGTATGGTTTTGCAAACACTTCGGGATAATAAGTTGTATGCAAAGTTCTCGAAATGCGAGTTCTGGCTGAAGCAGGTGTCCTTTCTGGGCCACGTGGTTTCTAAGGATGGAGTCTCTGTGGATCCAGCTAAGATAGAGGCAGTCACCGGTTGGACCCGACCTTCCACAGTCAGTGAGGTCCGTAGCTTTCTGGGTTTAGCAGGCTATTATCGACGGTTTGTGGAGAACTTTTCTCGTATAGCCACTCCTCTTACTCAGTTGACCAGAAAGGGGGTTCCTTTTGTTTGGAGCAAGGCGTGTGAGGACAGTTTCCAGACCCTTAAACAGAAGCTAGTTACCGCACCGGTTCTTACTGTACCCGACGGTTCTGGCAGTTTTGTGATTTATAGTGATGCTTCCAAGAAGGGTCTGGGTTGTGTTTTGATGCAGCAGGGTAAGGTGGTCGCTTATGCGTCTCGTCAGTTGAAGAGTCATGAGCAGAACTACCCTACACATGATCTAGAGTTAGCAGCAGTGGTTTTTGCTTTGAAAATATGGAAGCATTATTTATATGGTGAAAAGATACAGATATTCACAGATCATAAGAGCTTGAAATACTTCTTTACTCAGAAAGAATTGAATATGAGACAGCGAAGGTGGCTTGAGTTAGTGAAGGATTACGATTGTGAGATACTGTATCATCCAGGCAAGGCAAATGTGGTAGCTGATGCTCTTAGTAGAAAGGTATCACATTCGGCAGCACTTATTACCCGACAGGCCCCATTGCATCGGGATCTTGAGCGGGCTGAGATTGCAGTGTCAGTGGGTGCAGTTACTATGCAGTTAGCCCAGTTGACGGTACAGCCGACTTTGAGGCAGAAGATCATTGATGCTCAGAGTAACGATCCTTATCTGGTTGAGAAACGTGGCCTAGCAGAGGCAGGGCAAACGGCTGAGTTCTCGTTATCCTCTGATGGTGGACTGTTGTTTGAGAGGCGCCTCTGTGTCCCGTCAGATAGTGCGGTTAAGACAGAATTATTATCTGAGGCGCACAGTTCCCCATTTTCCATGCACCCAGGTAGTACAAAGATGTATCAGGACTTAAAGCGGGTTTATTGGTGGCGTAACATGAAGAGGGAAGTAGCAGAATTTGTTAGTAAATGCTTGGTGTGCCAGCAGGTTAAGGCACCAAGGCAGAAACCAGCGGGTTTATTACAACCCTTGAGCATACCGGAATGGAAGTGGGAGAACGTGTCCATGGATTTCATTACCGGGCTACCGAGAACTCTGAGGGGATTTACAGTGATCTGGGTTGTGGTGGACAGACTTACTAAATCAGCGCACTTTGTTCCGGGTAAATCCACCTATACTGCTAGTAAGTGGGCACAGTTGTACATGTCTGAGATAGTGAGATTGCACGGAGTGCCAGTGTCGATTGTTTCTGACAGAGATGCCCGTTTCACTTCCAAATTTTGGAAGGGTTTGCAGACTGCTATGGGCACGAGATTGGACATTAGTACGGCTTTCCATCCACAGACTGACGGTCAGACTGAGCGTCTGAACCAGGTTTTAGAGGATATGTTGCGAGCGTGTGCATTGGAATTTCCAGGTAGCTGGGACTCCCACTTACATTTGATGGAATTTGCTTATAATAACAGTTATCAGGCTACTATTGGCATGGCACCGTTTGAGGCCCTGTACGGCAAATGTTGTAGATCCCCGGTTTGCTGGGATGAGGTAGGTGAGCAGAGGTTGATGGGTCCTGAGTTAGTTCAGTCTACTAACGAAGCGATACAGAAGATTAGATCACGCATGCATACCGCTCAGAGTAGGCAGAAGAGTTATGCAGATGTGAGGCGGAAGGACCTTGAGTTTGAGGTAGGGGATAAAGTGTTCTTAAAGGTAGCACCTATGAGAGGTGTCTTGCGTTTTGAAAAGAGGGGAAAGTTGAGTCCCCGTTTTGTTGGGCCGTTTGAGATTCTGGAGCGGATTGGCCCTGTAGCCTATCGCTTGGCGTTGCCTCCATCACTCACGACAGCCCATGATGTGTTTCACGTTTCTATGTTGAGGAAGTACGTGCCAGATCCATCCCATGTAGTGGATTACGAGCCACTAGAGATTGATGAAAACTTGAGCTATACCGAACAGCCCGTTGAGATACTAGCTAGAGAGGTGAAAACGTTGAGGAATAAGGAAATCCCTCTGGTTAAAGTCTTATGGCGGAATCACCGGATAGAAGAGGCTACGTGGGAGCGAGAAGATGACATGAGGTCCCGTTATCCCGAACTGTTCGAAGGGTAAAACTTTCGAGGACGAAAGTTCCCTAAGGAGGGAAGAATGTAACGTCCCGAAGCTCGAGGTAAAAATTTTCGCGTTTTAAGTGAATTTTAATAATATAATATTAATTATATTATTAGTATTGGGTATTATTGTCGTTCAATTTTAATGTTAATATATTTTTCCTTTTACTATTTATTTAAAATAAATATTAATATTATTATTTAATATTATTATAATTATTTAATAGTAATATATTATTATAAATTATATTTACTTTGATTAATATATATTATTATTGATTATTAATAGAATTAATTAATATTAATATTTAATCATTAGTTATAATTATTATTATATAATATATATATTATTATTATTATTATTATTATTTTCTAAACTTAATATATTTATATATATATATATATATAAAAAGAAAAAAAAAGAGAAGAAGGAAACCCTAGGAGACGCGCGCCGCCTACCCCCCCCCCCCCCCCCCCGATTTTTTCTTCTTCTTCCTCTCCCTTCCTCGCCCGACGCCGCGCCTCATCGTTCGTCTTCCTCAAGCCGCAGCCACCACCATCTCTTCCTCTCTGTCTCCGTCTTCTCTTCCGCACGCGTGTCCATCACCCATCCTCTCCATCCCCGTCGGCGTTCTTAGCCTCACCGGACGTTCGCCGCAGCCACCATCCGCAAGCCGCACCGCCAGCCGTCAGTCCGAGCGAAAGCTTGCAAGCAGCCGCATCCCGTCCCTTCGTCGTCGTCCGTCGGATCCCAGCTGACGCCGCCACCGTGAGGTTCGCCGGTTGCTGCAGCCCCCATCGTACCGCCGTCGTTCGCCGGAAGAGAGAACCCTCAAAACCGTGGCTGCCGTTTTCGTCCAACCCGACCCGGTTCCAAGCTGACCCGACCCGAAACCGCTTCCAGTCCGAGCCGAGTGAGCCGCGTGAGCCGAGCCGAGCGAGCCGCGTGAGCCGAGCCGAGCGAGCCGCGTGAGCCGAGCCGAGCGAGCCGCGTGAGCCGAGCCGAGCGAGCCGCGAGCCGAGCCGCGAGCCGAGTGAGCCGAGCCGCGAGCCGAGCCGCGAGCCGAGCAAGCCGAGCCGAGCCGAGAACCAAGCCGAGCCGAGCCGAGCCGAGCCAAACCGAGCCGAGCCGAGCCGAGCCGAGCCGAGCCAAGCCGAGCCGAACCGAGCCGAGCCGAGAACCAAGCCGAGTCAAGCCGAGCCGAGCCAAGCCGAGCCGAGCCGAGCCGAGCCGAGCCGAGTCCAAGCCGAGCCGAGCCGAGCCACCTAAGCTTTCCTTCCTCCACTTCGGTTCACGGTGAGTCTTCGGTAAGGGTTGTTTTGATGAATTCCCTAATGTTACCTCGTCCGATTCGAGTTTGAATGTTGGATTAAGATGTGGCCCTACTTTTCTCCCTTGAAGGTAGTACAGAGTTGAAGCTTAAGTTCTCGGGTTCCGCGGCAGACCTGGTTGGAGATAGCTTCCTTTCCTTGAGTAAGTCAACGGATAACCTTTTTAAAACAACTGCTACTAACGTCATCAACTAAAACCGTTGTGTTTTCGTTTAGGTTGATCTGTTGAGCGTGGATTCAATCGAGAGGCACAACCGAGTATCAGGTAAGGGTTTTCCTACTACTGGACCCCGAGTCCAGGCTAAAACCGTAGTAATCCACAGGGGATTACACGTTAGTGACTGTACTGAATATCTGTATGCAAGTTGACTGTTAAGTACTGATACTATATTTTGTCTGATGAAAATATACTGTGACTGCTATTTGTGGATTGAGAATTTATGTTGATGGACCCTAAAGTTACGGTTCAGTATGTAGTAAGACACTGGTCTGGATGTGGTTTATGGAATTTGGACGGGGATGGACCGTGAGTCCGGTTTTGGTTGGTTAGTCGATTGGACCTAGGGTTTTCCCTATTGGTGTGCGAATCGGTAATGCATATAGCAACGGAGGGTGTAGATGTTTAAACTTATACTATCTGACTGATAAAGCCTATGGCGGGACTGTGATATGAATGCCGTTGGGATGTGATTGATGTAGACAGTTTAGTTTGGACTGAGGGGTAACGGTTAGCTTCATCTATGGGGTAGTGTGCCTTACGGATATGTGCATCCTTCGGGAGCACTAGACTGATATGTGCATCCTTCGGGAGCACAAGACTGATATGTGCATCCTTCGGGAGCACTAGACTGATATGTGCGTCCTTCGGGAGCACTAGACTGATATGTGCGTCCTTCGGGAGCACTAGACTGATATGTGCGTCCTTCGGGAGCACTAGACTGATATGTGCGTCCTTCGGGGGCACTAGACTGATATGTGCATCCTTCGGGAGCACTAGACTGATATGTGCATCCTTCGGGAGCACTAGACTGATATGTGCATCCTTCGGGAGCACTAGACTGATATGTAGGGTACCCCCGAATAGGAAGTTAACTGTTGTCCCCTAACGGGCCCAGTAGTGGGTCCCTTACTGGGTATGTTTATACTCACCCTTTCTCTTCTTTAACTTTTCAGGTAGGGGTACAGCGAGGGGCAGACCGACGAGAGGCAGGAAGGATGCGTGAAGGCCATATGGACGCGTCTGGTTTTCTTTTCGCTTCCGCTATGTATTTTGTCAGAATATTTTGACTGTGATTTTGGACTGGTGACTTGACATTTTATTTTGTGATTTTTTTTTGAATTATTTAAAAATAGGGCCCGAAACTGTCTTTTGTAAGGTTTATAATGTTTTAATGAATCGTATCTGGTCCGTTTTAAATTTTATGTTGAATGGTCGAGTTTTGATATTTGGTAGTGACCTCAGCTTAGTCCGGAAAAGTTGGGTCGTTACAGATACCAATTGCTCAATGCTAACCCCAAAGAGAATTAGGATCGATAGATTACAAGAAGGAAGAAGTCTGAATATTAGGAGCTTAGTGTTTAGGAGCTTGATAATATTTCGCGATATGCTTGTGGATATGATTTAAACTTTCATGTTTAAATAAGAAAGCAACACCAAAATGAAATTAATGTTTAGTTTCAAGTAACTAAAAAATTAATAATTTAAAGATAACGTCAATTAATTTTAAAATATATTTATGAAAAAAGATTCAAAATGCATGTATCTTTTTATGAAATTAATTCATAATGTTTAATAGTCTTTTATCGTAATTTGACTTAAATATAAACATTGTTAGTATAAGACAAACCAAACACAATTTTTCATATAAACATTTATAAAGAGGTCAAACGAAACATGTAAGTGTTTAGATGTTAAACTCATTTTACAAAAATGTTTTTAAAAAATGTATTCTTAAAAAAATATTTTCTTTGTAGACAATCCAAACGGACCCTAAATTAGGAGAGGAGAGAGAAATCAACAAGTCTATGTGATATAGTTATTGGTTTAGAGATAGAATTTTATGTTTAAATATGATTTAAATATAAAAGATATGAATATGGATTCATACTCGGGATCTAGAAAAAAATGGAATTGGTCAAAGTTGTAAAATGTCAAATGTTAACTTTTGACTTTGCCTAGCTATAGATTCATATGTGATTTGAATTTCAAGAAATTGAATGTGGATTCATGCTTGGGAGGTTGGAATTAGACAAGGAGGTCAAAATGGTAAAAAGTCAAAATGTTGACTTTTGACTTTGACTAGAAAGGTTAAAAGACCATTTTGTCCCTCGACTAAAGTTAGTGGAAAAATCCAATATTTTGTTGGATAATCCCACTAACTGTTAATGGGCTAAGCGAAGGCTCATGATGATGACACCAAGCTTACTAAGAAAAAATAGAATGATGAATAAATCCACTAATGGTTAGTAGATTGTGAGGTGTTGGGCTTTGGTGATTCAATTACATTCAAATTTTGCATGTAATTTTTTTATAAAGGAGAGTTTTTTCAATTTTTGCAAAACTTCTTGTCATTTTTAATTTACTTAGAAAAAATCACCGTCTTTTTTTTCCTATTTCTTCATCTTTCCTAAATTTCCATCACTCTCTAACTCAAATCCTTCTTCCTACGAGTTCCACAACCCGGTTCTTCGTTCGGAGTATAGCGGGTCAACTTTAGTGGTGGTCCAAATGCATGATTGGTAAAATTTCTAGTGATTTGTAAACTACAAAGGTTATTGCTTGAAAAACCCTAATTCATGTAGTTTAATTTTATGCATGTTTACCTTAGCAATTAGGGTATTTTTAGATCCGTTGTCCGCTATGCATGTCTAATTTCTATCACCGTGGACACAGAAATATATATATATATAGTTAAAAGAATTCAGTTGTGAGTCTTTAGTGGAGTGTACACACAGTTAATTTATATTAATGTGGTTAATGAGTTTAGCCAATTAATCTCATATCGTTGTAACTTATAATCTATAAGTCCATTAGGTCCCCTTCTTAGCTCGTAAAGAGTAATGAGATTTATTTATGAGAAATTGCATCAGATGACAATTTTTTTTTTTTAAAAAAAGTGGCCTATAACACCTCTTTTTTTGCATATTACAAATATGGCAAAAATGACAAGTAAATAGATATATCAGAGAGCTATCCACTTTTAAATTTGGAACTTTTGCAATTTAGAAAATGTAATGAGATATGTCCTGTTGTCATAATTTTTTTTTGTTATTTTTACAAATACCCCTTTATTTATGTTGGCTATAATTTGAAACTTTTGAAATGTTCAAATTTACTTTGGGAATTAATATAATGTATGGTGATACATTATAATATAAAGTTTATATTTTACTTAAACTTTATTATATAAATTTAATTTTGGATATGATTCAAAATTAATTTATGAGAGAATAAAATATTTGAATGAGTTCAATTATTAATATGAATTAGATTCATATTAAAACCATAGGTTAAAATTTAATGTGTATATGATACACATTAAAATTATAGGTCATTAGAGAAATTTATATGTGAATATGATTGAAATTTGGATTAAATTAAATATAAGATATTTAACTTAAAAATTAATTAATTAAAGAATTATTTAATAGTTTGGTTTAATTTTATTTAATTAGATTAAAACTATATGTTATATGAGAGATATTCATTTAAATATGATTTAAATAAAATATTAATTAAATATGATTTAATTAATTATTTTATTTAGATTAAATTAAGGAGTCTTTTCAAAAATATAAAAAGCGAGAAAATGTTTACATTGTATAGAACAATTTCGAAAACAAAAAAAGCCCACATGCTCACATTGAAAAATACCAAAAAAGCCCTGTCAACCACGCTGTCAACAACATGCGTAATATGTACACTATCATTTAGATTAGGCTATTGTTTGGTACA
This sequence comes from Cucumis melo, assembly GCF_025177605.1. Classification (NCBI taxonomy): domain Eukaryota; kingdom Viridiplantae; phylum Streptophyta; class Magnoliopsida; order Cucurbitales; family Cucurbitaceae; genus Cucumis; species Cucumis melo. The sequence goes on from NC_066861.1 coordinate 18,606,252, forward strand.
CAATTGTTTAGATTTGAGCGTTTAGATTTGGATAAGGTTTAGCTAAATCTAAACAATTTTTTTGCAAGATTCTTTGTACGAACGTTTAATTTAGTTACATGGTCGTTTCGATTTAATCGTTTAGATTTGGGTAGCTAAATCTAAATGATTTTTTATAAGATTCTTTGGCACATGATCATTTAGATTTGACTATTTTTGTATACTATCATTTATATTTGGCTACCCAAATCTAAACAACGTTTCTTTTCAAGATCTTTTACATTAATACTTTAAATGATTGCACTTAATAGAGGGATGAATTGGTGCATCAGATGTTTATTTAATGGGAGTAATGTAACCAGTAGTGCCTTCATGCTTAATTAATCATTTGTAACGCATATTTAATTTGTCATGTGTTGTGAAATGTCTTTACTTGTAACACTCTTTATTTATCTTTATATGATGATGTTTCCTATATTTTGAACATCGCTTCAAAAATTAATATGTTCAGTAATGTTATGTATTGTTTAATTTTATTAAAATTTGTACATGTATACACTAGAGTGATGAGTTTTTTCAGAGCCTCAAAGCACACTTGGACTAAAGAGGAAGAAGCGAAACTGGTTAAGTGTTTGGTGGAATTGGTCTCATCTGGTGAATGAAGATCAGATAATGGGACATTTCAACCTAGGCACTTGACACAATTACAACGTATGATAGTGGAGAAGTTGCCCACTTGTGATATCGAAGGATCGTTATGACTATAGATTGTTGAGACAAATCTCTGAAAAAACAATGTACCAAGTAATTGCAAAAATGAGAGGACCATCATGTTGTGGCTTCAGATGGAACGAAGAATTTCAATGCATTATCACAGAACGGGAGATATTCGATAGCTAGGTGAAGGTAAATTTTAGTGTGCACTGTTTTACGATTATTGTTAACATAATCATAAAATCTATTTAACTTTTCGCATTGAGTCATCTTGCAACAAAAGAGCTTCTAAACAACTCATTCTAAAAAAAGAAGAGGAAGAGAAGAAAGATGATGGAAAGAAAAAAATCATAGAGGAAGAAGAGAAGAAAGATGATAAAAAGGAAGGAAAAATCTAAAATATTTAAAAAAGGGGTCTTTTCAAAAATATAAAAAAGTTGCAAAGTATTTACATTGTATAGAACAATTCCGAAAATAGAAAAAGCCTAGAGACCCAACGTGTAAAATACAAAAAATGCCCTGTCAACAATGCGCGTAATATATTTGGTAACGCGATTTGGTATACGAACGTTTAAATTTGACTATTGTTTGGTACACGATCATTTAGATTTGTTTTTCAATTCTATCGTTTAATTTGTTACCCGATAGTTTAATTAATTGGGTTACACGATCATTTAGATTTGGCTACACGATCTTTTAGATTTGGCTACCCTAACTAAAAACCATTTTTTTTTCACAATTTGGTATACGATCGTTTAGATTTGGCTACACGACTGTTTAGATTTGGGGTTCCAAATCTAAAAGTTTTTTTTTTCAAAATTTGGTATATGATCGTTTAGATTTAGCTACACGATCATTTAGATTTGTCTACACGATCATTTAGATTTGTCTACACGATCGTTTAGATTTGGGGTTCCAGATCTAAACGATTGTTTTTCAAAATTTGGTATACGATCGTTTAGATTTGGCTACCCCAAATCAAAACAATTTTTTTTCAAAATTTGGTATAAACGATTTTTTTCAATATTCTTTATACACAATCTTTTAGTTTTGGTTGTAACGCCCCAAAATTTAGGAATTTAATTTTATTATCTTAACATATAATAGTAAGAATAGCTTTCTCAAATACTCAATATGTACATCATCGAAATCTAGCAAGGCATATCAAGTATATCAAAATATTTTAACCAACATGACAAATCTATGTGGTGTAGCGCACGCCAAGTACAACCAACGTTTACAAGCTCTACAATGTAGTAGGGCCTGCCCAACACTCACCACAGCATCGTTGTCATGGAGTACACTCAACGTCAACAACGAAATGTAACCTGTGTGCACACGGTACCACATAGCCTCGGGTTCAGACACTTCAGTCATGTAGTTAATCGAAATATCATAAGACATATGAAAACATTAAAACATGCATGCTATCTTTATCTTTCGTAAAGCTTAAGCTTACTTAGATTTTTCGTGAAAAGTTGTAGTTCTTAAAACAAAACTTGGTAACTCATGCTTTGATTGAAACAGTACAGTGGTTCAAATACTTTCCAAACATTTGTTAATCACGTGTTAGCATAAGTTTTCATTAAGAAGCCTAGTCTCAAAACACATACTTGAAAATAATTATGGAATTCAAATGATTTGAAAATAATTATGGAATTCAAATGATTTTCACAGCTTCGTAATTAAATATATAGAGCAGTCAATCATAAATAATAATTACGAATAAATATTTTCAAAACTAGTTTTGTCACTCACAGTCTTAGATTAGTTTCCCCCGTGTGTAAATTCGGCCTATTTCGTCTTGGCCTGTCAAACAACAAGACCGAGTATTCGAATCCTAAATATTGTGATCTTCAAGTTTTATTCCACACATTTCTCAAAATTTTGAGTATTAGACTAAGAATAATGCTTACGAAGTCTAACTTTAAGAAATAAAACCATATTCCACACATTTCTCAAAATTTTCCAGATTCGCAGCATGACATTAAAATGATCATAACTCTTGCAATACTTAACCAAAATGAGAGTTATTTACATCAAACTCTTCATTTTGAGGTTCTCTATAACTTACCTCAAGACATGTAAATCTGATTCCCTGTGTATAATCTCAGACGTCCGTCGAAATAGAACCGCTCCAACAATCGTGTACACCATGACCCCTTTAACTTGTCCCTACAACTTTACTTATTTTTAGTCATTTTTGGTTCACGAGTTCAGCATGCAAGTTGTAGGAAATAGAAAAAGCTTTCAAACCATACCAAATAGAGATCTTAACTCCACTGGTACGCCCTGAAATACTAAAAAAAACTAGAGATATCCTGATTTCGTGTGAAAACAATCTGCCCTGTCTTCTTTGTCAAAATTCACCCAATGAACATTAGAATTTGCTCAAGCTTTCTTCATACAATTTTTTTGAAAATGAATTGGCTTTCAAAAAATTTAAACCTCACGTCTTAATTATTTTTCTATAGCTCGAAATCAATAAAAAAACAAGAGATGTCTTGCGAGCTCCTTGTCTTCTTTAACATACATCTTTTGAACTTCTTCTTCTTCCTTTCTCAGCCTTCTACCATTTGAAACCCCTCTGAAATTTGGTGAAGAAATGCTGAAAAAAATGGTGAAGAATGGAATGAGGGAAACTTGGCGGTGAAGGGAAAGAGAAGATGAAAAAGAGAAATAGAATTTCTCATTTATAACCTTTCTTTTCTCTTTTTTTTTTCTTTTTATAAAAACCATTAAATTTATAAAAAAAGAATTATATACTTAATTTCCAATTTATTTTATTCCTTTCATATTTTTTTAAAAAAATCCAAAGAAAATATAGGGTTTACATCTTTGGTAAGTTGCCCTTGCATTTTTAGACTGAAAGGCATGACATTATAACAAAAAGTTCCTCATAAGGTGATAAACATTGTCTTTTCTCAATCTTCTGGAGCCATATTGAACTGATTGTACATTGAGAATCCATCCATAAATGAAAAAGTAGAATATCTAGCTGTATTATCTACTAGTACGTGAATGTAAGGAAGCGGAAAATTGTCTTTTGGACTCAATTATTTTGTACCCACTCTATTTGATCAGCTTTAAAAACTCACGTGCTTCCACTTTAAAGAAAAGTTTATGAGAAATCTATTTTTTCATTAGAGTAGTTTTCTCGATAAAGAACTTTCTTATATCATTCAAGTCATTTTCACTTTCTACCCTAAATGGCTTTGCCCTTGCGTTGTCACACTTCGTCTTCTTTTGATATGCTTTTTAAGTTTTATGGTGCGTAGCATATTCCGATATGAGTCATCCCTCATATTATTACAGAGGCAACATTATCTGTTATGAATTGGCATTCATATTTCTCCAGTATAGCTCGACTATTCTTAGAAGCAAAAGGACTCGGTACTTCTACAGTCATTGTCTTAGGCATCTGAATACAAATGGTGTTACTTGGCTTGCCCTTATATTGGATGATCAATGATTCTTGTATGGATAATGCCTTTCCAGAAGCATCAGAAATAATATCAATCTCAGCTTCTCGTAAGTTTGTCTGACTCACTATTAAAATTTTTGCGTCGATCAACTTATGTACTTCATTCCCAAATTCAGCACAAAATTCTATGGAATGCCCAATTATTTTTTACAAAACATGGATTTGGTTACTCTGACCACCACCGTGAGGATTAGGAGAGTAATTTGTTTGCCCAACTTCAGGTGATGACATACGTGTACCGACTTCAATCGGTTTTGGTGTCATCACTTTTCTTGATTCTGAAGCATAATTTGTAGTTCTTCCATTCTTTTCTCCAATCATAATAATGTTTGAGAAGTTGTCTTGTAGTTTATGGTTATATAGGATTTTAACGTTTTAATTACTACTTGAATATTGATGTCTTATTTAAACAGTTTGAAAGTATGTCTTATGAGCTTTTACTTTTAAAAACATGTCACTTACTGAGTTTTAGCTCACATTTTCAATGTTTTCTCCCCCCAGGTAGCGGTTAAGGACAAAGCCATCGTTGAGCTTCCCGTCATTGATTGTAAATTGTCATTCTTATTCTTTGCATTTACTTAAGTTTTGTATTGTATAATGGGGTGGTTAGAAATAGCGAGGATCAAGCTAAGGTCACGTGTTTTGAGACCCCCCTTTTGGACTTTAATTATTTTATAATTAATATTTAGTTTGAATAGAAACTCTAAATGAGACTTTATAATGGTTTGGATGAGTGTGTGGTGAGACACTTGATGTTATTTAAGTTTGAAAAGCTTAGAAGTGTTATTTTCTTATATTCTCCAGGTGTGGTTAGTTCATATTGCATGGGAGACTCTACCGAAACTTTTATAGAATCTCTTGAAAAGCCTTTTACTAATCTTACTTTGAAAAAGAAATGTTTTTAAAGTGTAAAATCACTTCATGATCTAGGATACTGTGGAAAACCTAGAACGGGGTGTGATAATCCCCTCAATGTTTTTAGATACAATCTTATAAAATCTATTTGTCTCAGCACTTCCAGAACCTTTCTGCAAAGCTAGGTAATTTTTTGCCCAGTTATTGCATTTGATGGGATGCTTTTGTTGCAACTAGAGGATAATGATTCTAGTTTTATCTCTTCTTTTAAGCTTTTCTCATGTCTTTATTTCCTAGAATGAGTTTAAATCTATAATTTCTTTAAACTGAAATTATTATTGCTTAAATGTTTTGTAATTTAGCTATGCCCTTGTTCATTGATATAAGTAGGTACTCCCTTTAAGTCTGGAGACTGAAGTCGTTTGCAAAATTATATGTAAGACAAATTAATCTATCAATAGCTAATCGTGTTGTTGAAATTTTGTAGGGACTATTGGTTTGAAATTTTAGGCCAAGGATCACCAATAAAATTGTTGATAGCTTGCATGATGACATATTAGTAGGGCAGCTTAAATCGTGTAGTGAATTTATCTATTGTCTAAGAAAGAAATTAATGTTTACTATTAAATCAATCACTAGTGGGGCACTAAATTTACCAGTCTTTTCATTATGGAGAAATTTAACATATAAAGATTTTATATCATAGAGATTTTAGTTCGACCAATTTTATGTATTGATAGAGATACGTTTAATGGTTCAAGTTTCATGATTAATTCTTCAAAGAAGAAGTCAACATCCGAGAAACGTTGGAAAATAACAACTCCACGTGTCAGGGCAAAATCAAAGTTAGGAATATCCAAATCCTTATCTTTCTTTTTATTTTATGTTTTCTTTATTGTTACCCTTTCTTTATTTTGATACTATTTTTAACTATTGTAATTGATATTGTAGGTCTTATGTTCTATCATATCAAATATAATCTTTTCTTTTAGTTTCCACATTTAATTTCTACTTAAGTAATTGGTATCAAAACCATTCAATAAAAGTTCAATTGATTACAAAGTTTTTCTCTCGAGGGAAAAGAGATTGAGATAATTTATACTCCATTCTTATAAATCCGGCAATCGTCTTGGATTTTGATATGTTGTTCGTACACGCACCCTTGGTTTTGTATCGTTCAAATTTTCCCTCACGAAAATCATATTAGTATCATCTGCTCGTCGTCGTTTAATTGGCCATTGTTCGTTCGTCGTCACTTGCAGGTAAGTAGCCAGTTTTTCTTTGTTTTCTTTTGATTCCATTAATTTTCGTCCAGCCATGTGGGCCAACACTCCGAATAATAAAAAATCATCATGATGTCACTTTGTTGTCGTGGATCCACCTCTGCTAGTGTTGGAACTCATCAAAAGCATGTTTTGGTCAATTCTAGAATTGGTGTGAACTTCTTTTTTACTATGTTTTACTTACGTTGATCGATTTTTTTACTTGCCATTACAAAGCAAGATGGGCATGTTTTGATGTCTTTAAGAATTTTAAGTACATATTTGGTATTTTTTGGAACTAAATGGAATTATTTTGCTTCATTTCAAGTCAGAAGGAGAACAGGCAAACTTATAAACCAAAGATCTAAAGCTTGTATCTCTTAGTGAAAAATGAATTTATTAGAGGAATAAAGAAGAGAAATGTAAAGTGTTAGGAAAAGGAAGAAAGAAGGACGTGAAGATCAAACTTGGTTTTATTTTATGCAATAAAGAAAAGGAATGTATTTGTAATTGAGAACTCTGTGTAAACTGTTAAGTTAATAAAGACAAGTTAACGATCCATAATAATTATCCATTACCACGTATTGGGTCTGAGGCCCAAATTCGAAAAGGGACTCTTGTATAAGAAAAAAGGCGTTGAGGAGTTGGTTGATCCTTCTAAAATGAAAATATTGACCATTCTAAAGATAAAATCCAAATGGAACGAAGCCACGTTTGAGAGAAGGCGATGGAGGGAGTGTTTTCGCGGTGAAAGAGTCTACCTTAATCATTCACATACTGTCACAAGCCCTCTACATGGGCTATACCCATTAGGTTTAGATTTGAGAGTGGAGTACTGTTGACCATCGAGAAGTTTATGCTTCCATGTTGGCACACGAAAAGTTCTTACTAAATCTAGTTGTATGATCGAGTATGATTACACAAAACACTACAACAAATTTGGTCTCTCTTGAAGCACACAAATTTTTATTTCTTGAGGGCCATGATAAAAGGCGATGAAGTAAAATATTTTTCTTGATAAAATGATTATCTTTGCGGTCCTGACCATAAAGAAAAAACACTTATTTTATAGACACGTAGTAAAAAATTGTAAAATTCAAGAGTTTTGGGTTGGGGTTTCTTTGACAGTAAAAAATCGTCTAGAAAATAATTGCTCAATAGGAAATACATATAAAAAAATACCATATTACTTGACGGGCATTGCCCATCAAGTAATCGTGGAAAAACAATTTGAAATAATTTGAAAAATAATTGAAAAATAATTACTTGGCATTTTTGAAATAATTGGAAAATAAACTGATATTTTACTTTATGGTTCATGGCGATCAAGAAAGGTTTTCCTTGATGGGTCCAATTTCTTTTAAAATGGTTTCCTTGATGGGCATTGGCTATCTCGAAAAACATATTCTAATCGACAACGCGTATCAAGAAACAGTTTGAAGAATAATGGGAAATAGTTTGCCTCTTTTTAAATAATTTGAAAAATAAATTGATATTTTAGTTCATGGTTCATGGCCATCAAGAAAGGTTTAACTTGAGGGGCCCATATTTTTTAAAATGTTTTTCTTTATGGGTATTGGCTATGAAGGAAATTTTATCTTGATGGGCATTGCACATCAAGAAACATCTCTTTAAAAACGAATTCAAGACATTCCAACAAAAAGTTTAAAACTTTTAAGTTTCATAGCTAATAGATTCCTTAAATGTAAAAGTGTTGTAGATCTCAACGGATGTAATTAATGTTTTTCCTTCAATCTGCACATTTACCATCATTGCAAACAAATGATTGGTTTGTTCCTCAATTAAAGAAATGTTTAAAAGTTTAAAAACCATGTATAAAAACGCACATCCAAGAGTTTAATTAACACTGTTAAATTTGATTACAACTGGTACGAGAGATATAAAAGAAAACATGAGACTTTTCTTAATCCCTTTGATTATGTTTTATTTTATATAATGACATTTGAAAGTTTATGCAATGGCATGCTCTAGCTAAACCATGCATTACTATTTCATTTTTAAATATTTTTTCTAGTTCCAAGGAAAGCACATATTATAAGTTCTAGTGTCTTTTGGATGCATCAAATAAGGGCCATCTCGATAAATTTCCCATGTGCAACTAGTGCAACGATTTATATCCCTGTGAAAGTTGTAGATGGTGAAGTGTGTATCTCGCCTTGCACAAATTGAAAGCTGCAAGTAAATTTTGTTGTGCCCCAAATATTAGGTCTAAAGTGAAAGGAGTAACTACGTTCAGACTCTATGATATGGACTCCCAAGTCATCGTCCTTTGATCTACAGTGAACCCCTATCACTGGGCCAGCCAATTTATTAATAGTTGTCACTGTTGTTTCTGGCAATAGTGATATTAATTCTTCATCAGCATATAGCTTAATGAAAAGTATTTGTAAAACCAAGAATACAAGTGCCAACAAGGAATTCATTTTGCTTTCAAATTGGCAAAGAAAGAGAAGTAATGCCCAAAAGTCTTATGTTTTTCTTTTGTTGTTGGATACAATTGAATAATTTGAAAGATTACACATACATATATAGGGGAATAAAGGAATATAAATCTTTTTCCAAATGGTTAATGGTAATTTTATGACCGTTGTGCAACTTTTAATTTTAGAAGTAGGACCCACAATTGTTTATTCAATTGCTGAAAAAGCACATTAAGTAACTACATGTTGGTATTGACATCCCACAGTTAATAAAAGAAAAACTAAGTTATAAAACAATTTGCAGAATGATTGTTATGTTTAACCGCATAAGTTTAATGTTTACATCCCAACTCAATAGTATTCTTTTTCCATTTGTTTTGTCTTTTCTTTTTCTTCAAGTTATGTACTAATAAAGATGGTTAGAAAACAATAAATTAAGGAAACAGTACGTAAGTTTAGGTTACACATCGGTATTTATTTAAATTATAGGTTAATACTCTTTTTAAACTATAGTAGACATATATAAAATAACATATCTTTTTCTTGGTATTTTATTAATACCACATCAAATTTCTGATTAGGAGATTATTCAACCTATATATTTAGTAAGTCTGTGCTTGGATTTGATTGTTTACTTAGTAGGTTGTAATGAATTTAAACCTTAAAATAATAATTATATTGATTTAAATCCTTAACTTCGTGGGTTGTATCAATTTAAACGTCAAGTAAACTAATAATTGTATAAATTTGAACATTGCACTTCCATTAGTTTATCATCAACTCCTCTTTAACCTCTTTCTCCCTCTTCCTCTCCTTACCATCATGCAAGCGTTTAACAACTCAGATGAGCTCCAATTCAAGCATCGTTGGTTCACCGCTGTTCCAACTTTGCTCCACCTCCTAGCTTTATGTTTTAGGTCTTCTGCTAAAGTTCATTCGAGTTTCACATTGCAAGTCCATTAGAGTATAATAGTCTAGACTTCTCTTAATTGCTTATTGACGCCATTGACCTTGCTTGTTTCTCTTAACAACATATATGATCGAAGAACAACATCGTCTAACAAGATTTCAATGTTGTGCAAGTTGTATTGTGAGATCTTAACAGATTCACCCATATATTATGTGATGTTGGAAGATTGGGATTTTTCGTAGGAGGCTTATAAGATGGTTGTCAAGGTGTAAGAAGTAGTAGAAGCATGGAAGGTTGTAAGAAGAACGAAGAGTCTACAACATCGCAAAGGAACTACAAATTAGTACTACATGTGGAGGGCTGGAAGAAACATGGTTGAATTCTCTATTCTCCTCAATCATTGGATCCCAACAATGTTTTTATAATAAATCATGATGATCAGGAAAAGGACTTGAAACGATTAAGAGAGATGAACCATGTCCTTGCAACAGAGAATGAGGGGCTGGGGGAAGAAGTCAAGCAATGGGTACAATAAGCTACAGCTTCTCAGAGGCAATTAGAAGAAGCAAAACAACATCTTAAAAGACAGTTGGAGTTGGAAAGAGTGAGCAAGGTTGCTGTAGATTTTCAAAGTGCATTAGATGAGCAAGCGACATCAACTAAAAAGATCACCGCAGAAATTGAGACTTTACAAAATTTGAATAAAGAATATAAAATACGACTTATGGAAGAAGAGCACAAAAATGCACTTCTACATAAGGCTAAACATGTTTTGAACACCAGTTGTTGATTTGTCGCAATGCGAGAGAGGTGGTAAGAGAAGATCATGCTCGATTAAAGAATGAATAAAGAAGTGTTAACACATTTTGCATTTTGTAAAGATGAATATAACATTCTAAGACATAAATATGAGGATGTTAAAGGACAGATTGAGCAAGGAGCTGAAAAGCTGAGGCATATGACAAGTGTAAACTCAAGTCTTTCCTATGTCATTTTGGATTTTAGCTATTGAAAAAAAAAAGAAAAGAAAAGAAAGAAGAAAGATTTCTTAAGTTAAGAAAAAGGTAAATTAAAAAAAATAAAAGGAAATAAAGAACATAATTAAAGGAAGAGAAAGTGGGAGAGGAAGAAGGAAATAAAAGAGAAGTTCTTTTTTAATTATTCATTTCTCCATCTTGATCATTTCTTTTCCAATTTCCACCGTCTCCTCTCAAGGGAAAGTAAAACACATGCACCAGCAGCTGAGCAAGAAAGAAGAAGGAAGGTTTTGTAAAATTGAGGCTGAAGAGGAAGAAGAGAACCTTGGAAAAATGACAGCTATGGTAGAAGAATGGTAAACACAGACCACCTCTGGTGTTTTGATAGGTTTGAGCTACACTAAAAAGAATTAAGAGGTGAGGTTTAAATTTACTAAAAGCTAATTCATTTTTTTAACAAATTTTATGAAGAAAGCTTGAGTAAATTCTGATGTTTATTGGGTGAATTTTGGTGTACCAGTGGAGTTAGGATTTCTATTTGGTTGGTTTTTAACAAATTCTAATTTTTTTAACAAGGCAGGTTGTTTTCACGCGAAATCAGAAGATCTCTAATTTTCTTAACAAATTCTAATTTTTTTAACAAGGCAGATTGTTTTCACGCAAAATCAGAAGATCTCTAATTTTTTAGTATTTCAGGGTGTACCAGTGGAGTTAAGGATTTCTATTTGGTATGGTTGAAAAGCTTATTCAATTTACTACGACTTTCATGAAGAAATCATAAACCCAAAATGACTGAAAATAAGATAAATTGTAGTGATAAGTTAAAGGGGTCATGGTGTACGTGATTTTTGGAGTGGTTCTGTTTCAAGGGATGTCTCATATTATACATAAAGAATCAGATTTACAAAATGAAGATTTGGACATAAAGAACACTCATTTTGATTAAGTATTGGAAGAGTTGTGATCACTTTAATTCATGCTGTGAATCTGAGAATTTTTTAGAAATGTGTGGAATATGGTTTTATTTCATAAAGTTAGACTTCTTAAGCATCATCTTTAGTGTGCCATGTCACATCCCCTCCCGGACTACCTGCTAGCTTAGACTGAAAGATGGCATGAAGTCGACGGACAACGCTTTTCTTTACCTATATTTGTCGACTCTACTTAAAACTTTAATGTGATGAACTTGCCAATCTAATATATAAACTATTATACATGCACACAAAGCAGCGAATCCTAGACTAGTCATATACATGCATGAATAGTATCTCGGAAATAACTAATTTCACAAGTAAACCTAGAGACACCTTAACCAAAACATAACCAACAAAGGTTTACACAACCGCAGTTCCTAAAGCTTATACAAACTATGGAGTATCTATAACATACAAGGATGTATATACATCATAACACAACAGACTTTATGCTCAACTCTAAACACGTACTGGTAATCGATAATGGAGCTTCAGCAGACTAAGGCAGTCTATCAGACACTGAGAACTCGATCTCTACCTGGAAAGTGTGTAAAACGTTTTTTAAGGGTAAGTTATAAAGCTCAGTGAGTGACTCAGTTTAAAACTAGAAATTTAAAAGTAAAAGCATATGAAAGCTTACACTTATAAATTTGTTTATACAAGTCGTAAGCATAGACGTATAATAGTAATAATAGCTTCCTTAAATACTCAGTATATACGTCATTCAAATCTAGCAAGGCTTATAAAGTCTATCAAAATATTTTAACTAACATGACAAATCTACATTGTGTAGGGTACACCCAATACAACAACGTGTACAAACTCTACGATGTAGTAGTGCCCGTCCAGCACTCCCATTGTCTTTGTCGTAGTGGGGCCCGCCCAGCACTCATGACAGCATCGTTGTTACGGAGTACACTCAACGTCAAAAAAGGAATCTAACCTGTGTGCACACGGTACCATATAGCCTCAGGCTCAACACCTCAGCCATGTAGTTAATTGAAACATTAGAAAATCGTATGAAAACATTAAAACATGCTTGCGATTCTTTTCTTTCGTAAAGCTTCAACTTACTTAGATTATTCGTGAAAAGTTGTAGTTCTTAAAACAAAACTTGGTAACTCGTACTTTGTTCAAATAATTTCTTGACATTCAATAATCCACGTGAAAACCAGCTGCCCTGTTTTCTTTGTCAAAAATCACCCAATGAACATCAGAATTTGCTCAAGCTTTCTTCTTAAAATTTGTTTGAAAATGAATTAGCTTTCAGTAAATGTAAACCTCACCTCTTAATTCTTTTTGTGTAGATCGAAAAGAATATTAGAGGTGTGCTGTGTGAATAAATTTATGCCAAGGATGAAGCTTTGCTTACAATTCCCTTGTCTTTCTTCAAAAAAACTTTTTAATTTCTTCTTCTTCTTTTCTCAACCTTCTTCCCTGGAAGCCCTCTGAAATTTTGGTGCAGAAATTGAAGAAAATGATGAAGAAAATGGTGTAGCGGTGGTGGGTTTTAAAACACCAAAAACAAAACCCACCCCTTCCTTTTTATCTTCTTTTCTTATTACTTTCTCTTTTCCTTTCTTCCCTTTATGTTATTTAATAAAAAAACATTAAATACATATATAATATATTATATATTTAATTTCCATTTTTCTTTTATTCTTTTCACATTTAAAGAAAATAAACCAAGAAAATATCGGGTTTACAAGCATGGTCAAGCATAACATTTGAAGATTGGGATATTTAGGTTTCTAATACTCAGTTTTGGTTGTTTGACAGGCCAAAAGGAAATAGGTCGGGTTAACACCCCTGGAAAACTAGTCTAAGATTGTGAGTGATAAAAACAAGTTATGAAAACGATTCCTTTTTTTTTTTAACTGTATCTTATAACTAAATGTTTAACGTGCATGACTGCAAGTTTATAAATGATATATGATTTCTATGTTTAGCTTTCGAGTATGACTTTCGAGCTTAGATTTCTTAATGGAATCCACATGTTAGCACGTGATTAATGAGTTTTGAAAAGCAGTTGAAATGACATTTGTTTAAGCAAAGAATTGTTTAATCAAGAATTATTTGAAGATTTTCAGTTTTTTCACAAACAAGCTGAGTAAGCTCGAGTTTATGCAAGGTTAAAATAAACATATATGTTTTAATGTTTTCATATTCTTTATGATATTTCCATTGACTACATGACTGAAATATAATGGGACTACGTGTTCAAAAAGTCACTTGGTTATGTATTGTCCAAAAATATCAACTTATTCTCACGATGACTAGCTTCTCATTTATTGTTTTCAGGATGTTTGATTGGCCTAGCTCTCATTGGTATATGCACTTAGATGGCTTACAAGTTCATGGATGGAAGGATCTCGAAGATGCCTTGTTAAAATAATACAAATATGATACTTATACGACACCAATTAATTTTGACCTCCAACGAATGGAGAACTAGAGTGTTTAGTCGTTTAAGGAGTATACACAATGATGGAGGGAGTGAAATGATGAAATTTGAGGTAAGTCGTTATCAAAATGATAGGTTGTTTTGGATGTAAGTATGCAAAACAAGAATTTATTCCTAGTCTAAAATAAAAGAATACAAGAATAGAGAAAGACTAGATGAAATATGAGGGTTAGGGATTACCTCAGTTACCTTTCAAAGTTATCTTTTTAACCCATCTTACCTTTGTGGAAATTGAGAGTAGTATGGGGAAGAAGGGTGTCGAACCCTAGAGAGCACTTAGGATTCAAAACTTCAAGATTCACAAACAAGGTCGATTAGTAGCTTCAAGATCTAAACGAAAATTAGAAACACAAAAAGGGGGGTTTGTGGAAGTAATTTTTGAACTATAGTAAAGAACAAGCATTAAGGGATGATTAGTGACAACAAGTAATTCAAGTAAAGTTTTTCTTTCAAGTTTAGTAGAGGGACTTTTTCTTAGGCAATTACCATGTTTCTTATCATTGAAAAAGAAAGAAGATCAATTAATCTTTTCTTGAATATGCAAGAATGGAATTTTTACAAAAAGAAAGTAACCAAATCTCTATTAAAACATGATCAATCTCAGCAACCAAAGCATGTTCAAATTGAGGCAAAATTCATCAAGATTTTCTAAGGAGGGGATAGCCACTACCCTTAGCAAAATTAATGCCCATTTCAAACTTGTCATGCAAGAATCAATTAGTAGAAAATTAATTCATTGCAAATCATAACAATTAATTCATCATAACAAACCATTGCAAATCAAAATTTAACTTCAGCACTTTAAGAGTTTGTAAAGAAATTTCAATGAAAAATTGATGGGGAAAACTTATTTGTTTTATTGAAATTTCAAAAGAAATTGCAAAGGGAAACAAGCAATCAAATAAAAAATTTAAAAAATATAGAAAAGAATTTAATTCTCAAAGAAAACATGGTAATTTAACCAAAGAAAAAGTCTCAAAAGATTACCTTAGCCCATGAAGATTGATGAAATTCTTAAAGAGATGTTGAGGAAAGAATCCATTTGTTTGACAAAAGTAATCTTTCATTGATAAAATTTCAAGAATTTGCTACAAGAATGAGAAAGAGGATTTTTTTACATTGAAATTTCTTATCTCTCTCCCAAAAAATACGAGGGATTTTATAGAAGGGAAATAGGAGAAAAAAGTGGAATTAGTTTAAAATACTGCCATTTTGCAGTTAATTTTGGGGAAAATGATGAACTAGGTCACAAATGGGCTTGGATCGGGTCTTGGGTAGACCCAATTAAAGATAAAAATTTAAAAAAGAAATGGAGCTGCTGAGATTCGAACTCACGATAGGGGAGAGTCGCTCGCGGACGAGGGATCGACACGTGGCGGATGCGTGGGTCGCGAACCGATTCGTAGATCGGGTTGCTGGGTCAAATTTCGAGTCGCGTGAAAAATGAAAGGAAAAATAGGGGCGTGCTTGGGGTTTGAACACGTGACTTCGAGGCGGACGCGTGGCATGATCTGGTGATGCCACGTGGTGCGATCTGGTTCATCCGATCTTTTCCAATTTCCCGATTTTACCCTTCAACTTGTTTTTTACCGTTCTTCTTCGATATAACTCAGATTTAAGTGATTTCATATTCTGTATAAAAATGACATTTTAGTGAGTAAATGGATAAAGGTTGGGGAAAATTAGTCTAATAATGTTAGGTCCAAATATCCCCAACAGGGAGGTGGCCGCACAAGTACAACCTCCTCTAATAGATAGAGAATTGACAGCTATATTCATAAATACTTTTCAAATTCCATACTATGATAGAATGATTGGCAGTACCTCGACCAACTTCTCAGACATTATTATGATTGGAGAAATGAATGGAAGAACTACAAATTATGCTTCAGAACCAAGAAAAGTGATTACACCAAAACCAAATGAAGGAGAGGTACACGAGGTGAACTCAACCCAAAAAAACTACACGTATGTCATAACATGAAGTTGGGCAAACAAATTACTCTCCTAATCCTCACGGTGGTGGTCAGAGTAGGCCAAATCCATGTTTTGAAAAAATAATTGGGCATTCCATAGAATTTTGTGCTGAGTTTGGGAATGAAGTACATAAGTTGATGGACGCAAAAATTTTAATAGTGAGTCAGACAAACTTACGAGAAGTTGAGATTGATATTATTTCTGATGCTTCTGGAAAGGCATCATCCATACAAGTATCATTAATCATCTAATATAAGGGAAAGTTGAGTAGCATCGTTTGTATTCAGATGCCTAAGACAATGATTGTAGAAGCACCGAGTCCTTTTGCTTGTAAGAGTAGTTGAGCTATACTGGGCAAATATGAATGTCAATTCATAACAGATAATGTTGCCTCTGTAATAGTGTGAGGGATGACTCATATCGGAAGATGCCACACACCATAAAACTTAAAAAGCATATCAAAAGAAGACGAAGTGTGACTCCAGAAGATTGAGAAAAGACAATGTTTATCACCTTATGATGAAGTTTTTGTTATAATGTCATGCCTTTCAGTCTAAAAATGCAGGAGCAACTTACCAAAGATGTAAACCCGATATTTTCTTTGGGTTTTTTTATAATTCTTTTTTATTAATTTAAAGGTATTTATAAAAAGGAAAAAAAAAGAGAAAAGAAAGGTTATAAATTAGAAATTCTATTTCTCTTTTTCATCTTCTCTTTCCCTCCACCGCCAAGCTTCCCTCATTCCATTCTTCACCATTTTCAGCATTTCTTCACCAAATTTCAGAGAGATTTCAAAGGGTAGAAGGATGAGAAAGGAAGAAGAAGAAGTTCAAAAGATGTATGTTAAAGAAGACAAGGAGTTCGCAAGACATCTCTTGTTTTCTTATTGATTTCGAGCTATACAAAAATAATTAAGAGGTGAGGTTTAAATTTACTGAAAGCCAATTCATTTTCAAAAAAATTTTATGAAGAAAGCTTGAGCAAATTCTAATGTTCATTGGGTGAATTTTGACAGAGAAGAAAGGCTAGATTGTTTTCATACGAAATCAGGATATCTCTGGTTTTTTTAGTATTTCAGGGTGTACCAGTGGAGTTAAGATCCCTATTTGGTATGTTTTGAAATCTTGTTCTATTTCCTACAACTTTCATGCTGAACTCCTGAACCAAAAATGACTAAAAATAAGTAAAATTGTAGGGACAAGTTAAAGGGGTCATGGTGTACATGATTGTTGGAGCGGTTCTATTTCGAGGGACGTTTGAGATTATACACAGGGAATCAGATTTACATGTCCTGAGGTAAGTTATAGAGGACCACAAAATGAAGCGTTTGACATAAATAACTCTCATTTTGGTTAAGTATTGCAAGAGTTATGATCATTTTAATGTCATGCTGCGAATCTGGAAAATTTTGAGAAATGTGTGGAATATGGTTTTAATTCTTCAAGTTAGACTTCTTAAGCATTATCCTTAGTCTAATACTTGGAATTTTGAGAAATGTGTGGAATAAAATTTGAAGATTATAATATTTAGGATTCTAATACTCGGTCTGGTTGTTTGACAGGCCAAGACGAAATAGGTCAAATTTACACACGAGCGAAACTAATCTAAGACTGTGAGTGACAAAACTAGTTTTGAAAATATTTATTCCTAATTATTATTTATGATTGACTGCTCTATATGTTTAGTTACGAAGCTATGAAAATCATTTAAATTCCATAATTATTTTCAAGTATGTGTTTCGAGACTAGGCTTCTTAATGAAAACTTATGCTAACACGTGATTAACAAATGTCTGGAAAGTATTTGAACCACTGTGTTTCAATCAAAGCATGAGTTACCAAGTTTTGTTTTAAGAACTGCAACTTTTCACGAACAATCTAAGTAAGCTTAAGCTTTATAAAAGTTAAAGATAGCATGCATGTTTTAATGTTTTCATATGTCTTATGATAATTCCATTAACTACATGACTGAGGTGTCTAAACCCAAGGCTATGTGGTACCGTGTGCACACAGGTTACATTTCGTTGTTGACGTTGAGTGTACTCCAAACAACGATGTTTTCGTGGGTGCTGGGCAAGCCCTACTACATCGTAGAGCTTGTAAACGTTGGTTGTATTCGGCGTGCACTACACCACAAAGATTTGTCATGTTGGTTAAAATATTTTGATATACTTGATATGCCTTGCTAGATTTCGATGATGTACATACTGAGTATTTGAGAAAGTTATTCTTACTATTATATGTTAATGTTTACGACTTAATAAATAGATTTATATGTGTAGGCTTTCACGTGCTCTTCCCTTTAAATGTATAGTTTTAAACTGAGTTGTCACTTACTAAGCTTTATAGCTTACTCTTCCAAAATGTTTTACCCATTTCTAGGTAGAGATCGAGTTTTCGGTGCCTGATAGATTGCCTTAGTCTGCTGAAGGTCCAATATCGATTGCCAGTACGTGGTTAGAATTGTGCATAGAGTCTGTTGTGTTATGATGTATATATCTTTGTATGATATAGATACTCTACAGTTTAGGTAAGTTTTAGGAGTTGCGGTTGTGTAAACCTTTAAAGGTTATGTTTTGGTTAAGGTGTCTAAGTTTACTTGCACAATCAGTTATTTTCGGACTACACTTCATGTATGTTTATGATTAGTCTAGGTTCCGCTATGTTGTGTTGCATGTATAATAGTTTTTATATACTAGATTAGCAAGTTTATCATGTTAACGAATTCAGCAGAGTTGACAAACATGGTGTATGGACTATTCTAACATCTCCTTCTGGAAAATTGTATCCTCTAACTGTAAGTTGTACTTTGATTGCACAAATAACATGGCTGAATATGAAGAATGCAGTATGAGAGTTCAAATAGTATATGACATGAAGATTAAGAAGTTTCAAATTTTTGGGGATTCTCTCTTAGTAATACATCTGCTCAATAGGGAATAGGAGACAAGAGACTCTAAATTGATTCCCTATAACAAGTACATTCGAGACTTGGCTCAAACTTTCAAGTCAATCATATTCAAGCATGTTCCACGTGAAAGTAATCAAGTAGCAAATGCATTGGCTACTCTATCTGCCATGTTTAATGTGGCTAACAACGAGGAAATTCAGCCTTGCTACACTAACAATGTAGATTTTTCTTGTTAGTTAAAATATTTTGATATACTTGATAAGCCTTGCTAGATTTCAATGGCGTATATACTGAGTATTTAAGGAATCTATTCTTACCATTATACGTCTATGTTTACGACTTGTATAAACAGATTTATAAGTGTAAGCTTTCACATGCTCTTGCTTTTAAATTTCTAGTTTTAAATCGAGTCACTCACTGAGCTTTATAGCTTACCCTTCCAAAATGTTTTACACACTTTCCAGGTAGAGATCGAGTTCCCGCTGCCTGATAGACTGCCTTAGTTTGCTGAAGCTCTGTTATCGATTGCCAGTACGTGTTTAGAGTTGGGCATAAAGTTTGTTGTGTTATGATGTATATACATCCTTGTATGTTATAGATACTCCACAGTTTGTATAATCTTTAGGAATTGTGGTTATGTAAACCTTTATTGGTTATGTTTTGGTTAAAGTGTCTCTAGGTTTACTTGTGAAATTAGTTATTTTCGAGATACTATTCATGTTGTATATGATTAGTCTAGGATTCGCTGCGTTGTGTGCATGTATAATAGTTTATATACTAGATTGACAAGTTCATCACATTAAAGTTTTAAGTAGAGTCGACATATACAGGTAAAGAAAAGTGTTGTCCGTCGGCTTCATGCCATCTTTCAGTTTAAGCTAGCAGGTAGTCCGGAAGGGGGTGTGACATGGCGCACTAAAGATGATGCTTAAGAAGTCTAACTTTAAGAAATAAAACCATATTCCACATATTTGTCAAAAATTTTCAGATTCACAGCATGAAATTAAAGTGATCACAACTCCTCCAATGCTTAATCAAAATGAGAGTTCTTCCAAATCTTCATTTTGAGGTCCTCTATAACTTACCCCAAGACATGTAAATCTGATTCTCTGTGCATAATCTGAGACATCCCTTGAAACGAACCACTCCAAAAATCACGTACACCACGACCCCTTTAACTTATCACTACAATTTATCTTATTTTCAATCATTTTGGGTTTATGATTTCTTCATGAAAGTTGTATTAAATTGAATAAGCTTTTCAACCATACCAAATAGAAATCCTAACTCCACTGGTACACCCTGAAATACTAAAAAAATAGAGATCTTCTGATTTCGGGTGAAAACAACCTGCCTTGTTAAAAAAATTAGAATTTGTTAAAAAAATTAGAGATCTTCTTATTTCGCGTGAAAACAACCTGCCTTGTTAAAAAAAATAGAATTTGTTAAAAACCAACCAAATAGAAATCCTAACTCCACTGGTACACCAAAATTCACCCAATAAACATCAGAATTTGCTCAAGCTTTCTTCATAAAATTTGTTAAAAAAATGAATTAGCTTTTAGTAAATTTAAACCTCACCTCTTAATTCTTTTTTGTGTAGCTCAAACCTATCAAAACACCAGAGGTGGTCTCTGTTTACCATTCTTCTACCATAGCTGTCATTTTTTCAAGGTTCTCTTCTTCCTCTTCAGCCTTAATTTTACAAAACCTTCCTTCTTCTTTCTTGCTCAGCTGCTGGTGCATGTGTTTTACTTTCCCTTGAGAGGAGACGGTGGAAATGGGAAAAGAAATGATGAAGATGGAGAAATGAATAATTAAAAAAGAACTTCTCTTTTATTTCCTTCTTCCTCTCCCACTTTCTCTTCTTTTAATTCTGTTCTTTATTTCGTTTTTTTTTAATTTACCTTTTTCTTAACTTAAGAAATCTGTCTTCTTTCTTTTCTTTTATCTTTTGTCAATAGCTAAAATCCAAAATGACATAAGAAAGAATTGAGTTTACACTTGTCATATGCCTCAGCTTTTCAGCTCCTTGCTCAATATGTCCTTTAACATCCTCATATTTATGTCTTAGAATGTTATATTCATCTTTACAAAATGCAAAATCTGTTAACACTTCTTCATGCTCATTCTTTAATCGAGCATGATCTTCTCTTACCACCTCTCTCGCATTGCGACAAATCAACAACTGGTGTTCAAAACATGTTTAGCCTTATGTAGAAGTGCATTTTTGTGCTCTTCTTCCATAAGTCGTATTTTATATTCTTTATTCAAATTTTGTAAAGTCTCGATTTTTGCGGTGATTTTTGAGTTGATTTCGCTTGCTCATCTAATGCACTTTGAAAATCTACAGCAACCTTGCTCACTCTTTCCAACTCCAATTGTCTTTTAAGATGTCGTTTTGATTCTTCTAATTGCCTCTGAGAAGCTGTAGCTTGTTGTACCCATTGCTTGACTTCTTCCCTCAACCCCTCATTCTCTATTGCAAGAACATGGTTAATCTCTCTTAATCGTTTCAAGTCCTTTTCTTGATCATCATGATTTATTATAAAAACATTGTTGGGATCCAATGATTGAAGAGCAATAGGGAATTCAACCATGTTTCTTCCAGCCCTCCACATGTAGTACTAATTTGTAGTTCCTTTGCGATGTTGTAGACTCTTCGTTCTTCTTACAACCTTCCAATACAACTGTTAAGATCTCGCAATACAATTATGCTTGAATTGGAGCTCATCTGAGTTGTTAAACACTTGCATGATAGTAAGGAGAGGAAGAGGGAGAAAGAGGTTTAAGAGGAGTTGAATGATAAACTAATGGAAGTGCAATGTTCAAATTTATACAATTATTAGTTTAATTGAGGCTTAAATTGATACAGTGAGGTTTAAATTGATACAGCCCACGGAGTTAAGGATTTAAATCAATACAATTATTATTTTAAGATTTAAATTCATTACAACCTACTAAATAAACAATTAAATTCAAGCACTGACTTACTAAATATATAGGTCGAATAATCTCCTAATCAGAAATTTGATGTGGTATTAATAAAATAACGACAAAAAGATATGTTATTTTGTATATGTATACTATAGTTTAAACAAAGTATTAACCTATAATTTAAATAAATACGGATGTGTAACCTAAACTTACGTACTCTTTTCCCAATTTATTGTTTTCTAACCATCTTTATTAGTACATAACTTGAAGAAAAAGAAAAGATAAAACAAATGGAAAAAGAATACTATTGAGTTGGGATGTAAAAGTTAAACTCATGCGGTTAAACATAACAATCATTCTGCAAATTGTTTTACAACTTAGTTTTTCTTTTATTAACTGTGGGATGTCAATATCAACATGTAGTTACAAAATGTGCTTTTTCACCAATTGAATAAACAATTGCGGGTCCTACTTCTAAAATTAAAAATTGCACAACGATCATAAAATTACCATTAACCATTTGAAAAAAGATTTATATTCAGATTCCCCTATATATGTCTGTGTAATCTTTCAAATTATTCAATTGTATCCAACAACGAAAGAAAAACATAAGACTTTTTGGCATTACTTATCTTTCTCTACCAATTTGAAAGAAAAATGAATTCCTTGTTGGCATTTGTATTCTTGGTTTTACAAATACTTTTCATTAAGCTATATGCTGATGAAGAATTAATCTCACTACTGCCAGAAACAACAATGACAACTATTAATAAATTGGCTGGCCCAGTGATAGGGGTTCACTGTAGATCAAAGGACGATGACTTGGGAGTCCATATCATAGAGTCTGAACGTAGTTACTCCTTTCACTTTAGACCTAATATTTGGGGCACAACACAATTTACTTGCAGCTTTCAATTTGTGCAAGGCGAGATACACAAGTAATATGGCAATGCCCGTCAAGTAATATGGTATTTTTTTTATATGTATTGCCTATCAAGCAATTATTTTCTTGACGATTTTTTACTGTCAACGAAACCCCAACCCACAACTCTCGAATTTTACAATTTTTTAATATGTGTCCACAAAATAAGTGTTTTTTCTTTATGGTCAGGACCGCCAAGATAATCATTTTATTAAGAAAAATATTTTACTTGATCGCATTTTGTCATGCCCCTCAAGAAATAAAAATTTGTGTGCTTAAAGAGAGACTAAATTTGTTGTAGTGTTTTGTGTAATCATATTCGATCACACAACTAGATTTAGCGAGAACTTTTCATGTGCCAACATGGAAGCATAAACTTCTTGATGGTCAACAGTACTCCACTCTCAAATCTAAACCTAATGGGTATAGCCCATGTAGAGGCTTTGTGATAGTGTGTGGAAGATATATGAATTATTAAGGTAAACTCTTTCACCGCGAAAACACTCCCTCCTTCGCCTTCTCTCAAACGTGGCTTCGTTCCATTTGGATTTTATCTTTAGAATGATCGATATTTTTATTTTAGAAGGATCAACCAACTCCTCGACGCCTCTCTTCTTAAACAGGACTCCTTTTTTCGAATTTGGGCCTCAGACCCAATACGTGGTAATGGATAATTATTATGGATCGTTAACTTGTCTTTATTAACTTAACACTTTATACATAGTTCTCAATTACAAATACTTTCCTTTTCTTTATTGCATAAAATAAAACCAAGTCTGATCTTCACGTCCTTTTTTCTTCCTTTTTCTAACACTTTACATTTCTCTTCTTTATTCCTCTAATAAATTCATTTTTCACTCAGAGATACAAGCTTTAGATCTTTGGTTTATAAGTTTGCCTATTCTCCTTCTGACTTGAAATGAAGCAAAATAATTCCATTTAATTCCAAAAAATACCAAATATGTACTTAAAATTCTTAAAGACATCAAAACATGCCCATCTTGCTTTGTAATGGAAAGTAAAAAAAATCGATCAACGTAAGTAAAACATAGTAAAAAAGAAGTTTACACCAATTTAAGTAGTTTGCAAGTCACATAAAATAACATATATTTTGAGTCTACATAGAAAATTTGAAAATGAATCACTCATTGTCAATAGCTCGATCACCTAGGACTATAAGCTTTCCTACTTCAGTTTTAACGGAAAAATGGTTAGTATGACAAACGAGTTAACTTTTGGTTTGATAGATAACCGAAACATTAATAAATCACTGCATAAGTTAAACTCAAACCAATTATGCTTGTGAATACATTAAATCCTCACTCCTTAATCCTAAACTGAATCATTCCAAACAATTTTAGTTTTAGAGTAAATTTCTACCTTGAAACCCTGAACATGTAGTCAAAACACCTAGGGAGTACCAAACTTAAGGTAAACTTATTAGGTCTTTCAATTCCTTATGCTCTTATACCAACTATCAACAGATTTAGAGATTTACCTGCATTAATAATCTCAATAACCATAAAGAACTTACCCAACTTGTCCAAACAACTTTAAACGTGTTGGACAACCTTTCAAATCCTCTAAGACTTCATTCTTTAAAGCAAAACACGAAGGCTAACATAAATTTCATGTCAAAACTAAATGGGTATTCAAGGACTCAAAGAAAACTTACTAAAATCAACCAAAATATTAGCAAGGACATAGCAAAATGGCCTTAGCTTCTATGGACAACACTATAATGGCTTTAACTTGAGTCTAGCATCGAAGATTATAAGAAAATTGAATTTTCCCCATACCCATAATTGGCATTTAATAATTTTCAAGAAAAGCCTAAAAAATCACCAAGATTTTGACGAATCAAACTTCAAACAGTTCTTTTTCAAAGTAAGATTATTAGTAAAAGGCTTTTCAAGAAATTGTATAAAAATTTCGGTAGAGTCTCCCTTACAATATATGAACTAACCACACCTGGAGAATAGAAGAAAATAACACTTCTTGTAACGACCCAACTCCTTATACTAAGTCGAAGTCATTACTAATTTAAAAGATAAATAAAATTTGTAAAATTTAAAATAAAAAAATAAGACAAAACTTCAAATTTCTCATTAAAGTATAAACAAATGTAATAAAATCCTAACTCGAGCTTTATCTAATTTTAAAGAAGTAAAATAACAAATAAAGAATAAAATAAAAATACAAATACTAAAATTTGAACTATGACATAAAGTGACACACCCCCTCCCGGACCACCTACTGTCTTAGCTAGAAAGACGGCGTGAAGCCAACAGACATCGTCTCCTCTAACGATCTCTGCTGACCCTACTGAACGTTAAGCCCGAAACATACCAATCTTAGATATAGAATATTCAACATGGAACACCACACACCACACAGAGGAAGCCACGAAAACCTTCCCAACATACATAAGATGCAGCCCTGACATCACTTGGTTTGTAAAATCACCTGATATAAACATCACGACCAAAACCTATACAATTAGAGTTCTATGACCACGACCTCCAGGACGATATTATTTAAACCTTACAAAACATTTCAACATGAACAGACTCAAAATACAACTCCAACCACGTACTAGAGTTTGATTCGGAACTTTCAGCAAACGTTGGCATTGTATTAGGCACCGGGAGCTCAATCTCTACCTGAAAAGTGAGAAACATTTTGAAAAGAATGAGTTACGAGGCCCAGTGAGTGACTAAATTTAAAACTCTAAATACAGACGTCGAAACATGTGATAAACCTTTAGACGTATAAATATGTTCAAACAAAGCATTTAACATAAACGTGTAATAAATAAGGCTTTCTAAAGTATCTTCCAAGTTCATCATAAAAAAAAAATCTAACAAAGCATAACAAGTACATCAAACGTTTTAACTAACATGATCTACGTGGTGTAGGGCACGCCCAGTACAACCAACGTTTACTAGTCCTACGATGTAGTGGGGCCCACTCGACACTCCCATCATCTTTGTCGTAGTGGGGCCCACCCAGCACTCACGACAGCATCGTTGTCACGGAGTACACTCAACGTCGACAACGAAAATATAACTTGTGTGCACACGGTACCATATAGCCTCAGGCTCAATATCTCAGTCATGTAATCAATGGAAAGCTCCGCGAAGTCACATGAAAACATTTAAACATGCCTGTTTCTCGTTATCTTTTGTAAAACTCAAGTTTATTCAGTTTGCTCGCGAAAAACTTTAAATCATTATACAATATTTGCTAACACATGCTTTACTTTAAAAGATATCGTTTCAACTACTTTTCATTAAGCCATTAGCCACGTGCTCGAATATAACCCTCATTAGAGAATCTAAGCTCAAAACTCATGTTTGAAATCGTTCACAAAAACATGTATCATTCATAGAAAAACATGTAAAACATGTAATTATGAACAACTGTTTAATAACATTTTAGAAATTGTTTTGTCACTCACAGTCTTATCCAGTTCCCCGGTTTGTAGACTCGGCCTATTTCCTCTTGGCCTGTCAACAACCAAAACCGAGCATTAGAATCATAGATAGGTTTTGTCCTTCCATGCTCATGAATTTCTAAACAATTAGATTAAGAATCACATTACAACCCACATTTCCAGATTTTCCAAATTCGATATCCTAACTTCCAACACCCATAACTTCCTCAAACATTAACCAAAATTAATGCAATACACATAAAAATCTTCATTTTCAAACACTCTACAACTTACCTGAAGAAATGAAAACGAGATTCTCAACCAATTCGTCCAAAATTGCCCCGAACACAGACAATACAGAATTTGGGGTTCTCTACCACTCCTTATCTATCTCCACTTAGAGTCATTTTTGGCTCACAAAATCTTCATGAAAGTTGTAGGATATTTAATAAGCTTTCTAACCATACCAAATAGAGCTTCTGATTCGACTTGTGCACTTCCAGAATACTCAAAGCATCAGAGAACACCAGAAATCCACCTGTTGCTCGAAAATCCTATGCTCTGTTTTCCATTTCAAAAACCATTAACTTCTCATACTATTCAGCTCAAGCTTCCTTCATGAAATTTGTTGGAAAATGAAATAAAGTTCAAAGAAAATCAAACCTCACCTCTTAGTTCCTTCTAGATAGCTCAAACCGAACAAAACAACCAGAGGTTAACAGTTGCACCCAGATTCTGCAATGGCTGGCTTTGCATGAACTTTTTCCTATCTTCTTCAACCTCCAAACCACGAAATTCTTCTTCTTCTTCTTCCTTCACTCTCTCCTCAAAGTGCTTTGAAAGTTTGGATGGAAAATGATGGAGGAAATAAATGAAATTGGGCTGAAAAACAAATGGGCTTGCTGTCCAATTCCACTTCCTTTCTTTTCTCTCTTTTTTTTCCTTCTTTTAGCTTAGTAATCCCAACTATGATGACAAGAGAAAATGATCCTAGGGAAATCTCGGATTTACATCTCATGTCCTCTTCTTTCTCCCATGTGGCCTCTTCAACTCCGTGGTTTCGCCAAAGAACTTTGACCAGAGCAATTCCTCGATTACGGAGCATCTTGACCTCCCTTGCCAAAATCTCAACAGGCTGCTCCTCGTCGCTCATGTTCTCCTTAATTTACAATGGTTCGAAGTCAACTACATGCATCGGGTCTACGACATACTTCCTCAGCATGGAGACATGGAATACGTCATGCACTACAAAAAATGATGGGGGCAACGCCAAACGATAAGCTACAGGGCCAATCCGCTCCAGTATCTCAAATGGCCCTACAAAACGTGGACTTAGCTTTCCCTTCTTCTCGAACCTCAGAACACCCTTCATAGGTGCTACCTTCAAAAAAACCATGTCTCCCTCATCAAACTCGAGATCCTTACACAGTACATCAGCATAACTCTTATGTATTCTCTATGCTCTCGACATACGAGCTCTAATCTTCTATATGGCTACATTGGTAGTCTGAACTAACTCGGGGCCTAGCATCTCTGCTCACCAACCACACCCGAACAACTAGGAGATCTACAACACTTACCATACAGAGCCTCAAATGGTGCCATGTCAATGGTAGCCCGATAGCTGTTATTGTAGGCGAATTCCATCAAGTGCAACTAAGAGTCCCAACTCCCTGAAAATTCCAGAACATAAGCTCGCAGCATATCTTCCAAAATCTGGTTCAACCCCTCTGTTTGGCCATCAATCTTAGGGTGGAAGGTTGTGCTGAAGTCTAACCTCGTGCCAAATGCAAGCTAAACTCCTTTCCAGAACTTCGATGTGAAACGAGCATCTCTGTCAGAAACGATGGATACAGGCACTCCATGCAGTTTCACTATCTCGGTCATATATAACTGTCCCCACTTACTGGCAGTGTAAGTGGACTTCCCTGGAACGAAATGGGCTGACTTAGTGAGCCTGTCGACTACAACCCAGATCACTATATAGCCCTTTAGAGTCCTGAGCAATCTTGTAATGAAGTTCATCGACACGCTCTCCCATTTCCATCCTGACACACTCAAAGGTTGTAACAACCCTACTGGCTTCTGTCTAGGTGCCTTTACCTGCTGGCACACCAAACATCTACTGACGAAGTCTGCTACTTTTCTCTTCATGTTCCTCCACCAATAGACACGCCTCAAGTCATGGTACATCTTCGTACTTCCATGGTGCATAGTAAGTTGAGAACTGTGAGACTCAGTCAAAAGCTATGTCTTGAATGCATTGTTTTTTGGCACGCACAAACGCCTATCAAACATAAGTCCATCATCAGAGGATATGGAGAAGTCCTCGCCTTGCCCTGCCTCTACGAAATGATGCTTCTCGACCAGATAAGGATCATTTAACTGAGCAACAATAATCCTCTGCCTCAAGGTCAACTGCACTGATAACTAAGCCAACTGTGAGGTAACTTCCCCTACTGAGACTGCAATCTCAGCTCTCTCAAAATCTCAGAGCAAAGGAGCTTGCTTGGTGATAAGTGTTGCTGAATGAGCAACCTTCCTACTTAGCCCATCAGCTACCACATTTTACCTGGGTGATACAGAATCTCGCAGTCATAATCCTTCACTAACTCAAGTCATCTTCTCTGTCTCATGTTCAACTCCTTCTAAGTGAAGAATTACTTCAGGCTCTTATGGTCAGTAAAAGTTTGTATCTTCTCACCATACAGGTAGTGTCTCCATATCTTCAATGCGAAAACTACTACTGCCAACTCTAAGTCGTGAGTAGGGTAGTTCTGCTTGTGACTCTTTAACTGACAGGAGGCATAAGCAACTATCTTTCCCTGCTGCATCAACACGCAACCCAGTCGTTTCTTGGAGGCATCACTGTAAATTATAAAGCTCCCGGATCCATCTGGCATTATAAGGACTGGTGCAATTACAAGCTTCTCCTTAAGCTCCTGGAAACTACTCTCACATACTGGGCTCCAAACAAAAGAGTCCCTTTCCTGGTGAGCTGAGTCAAAGGACTGGCTATACGAGAGAAGTCTTCCATGAACCTTCTGTAATAACCTGCTAGACCCATAAAACTACGAACCTCGCTAATGGTAGACGGTCGAGGACAACTAGTAACAACTTCAATCTTTGCTGGGTCTACAGAAACACCCACACTGGACACCACATGTCCATGAAAGGATACCTTCTTTAGTAATAACTCACACTTGGAAAACATGGCATACAACTTATTAGCTCGAAGAGTCCCTAAAACTTGATGCAAATGCTCCTCATGCTCGGCCTCTGTCATAGAGTAAACCAAGATATCGTAAATGAAAACTATAACAAACGTGTCTAAGAAATTCTTAAACACCCTGTTCATCAAATCCATTAATACGGCAGGAGCATTAGTCAAACCAAAGAACATCATAATGAATTCGTAATGCCCGTATCTGGAATGGAACGCAATCTTAGGAACATCACTATCTCTGATCCTCAGCTAGTGGTATCCTGAACGTAAATCGATCTTAGAGAAGATGGTGGCTCCTTGCAACTGATCAAACAAGTCGTCAATCCTAGGCAAGGGATAGCGGTTCTTGACTATCACCTTATTCAGCTCTCTATAATCAATGCAAAGACGCATCGATCCATCCTTCTTCTTCACGAACAACACTGGCGCTCCACAAGGTGACATGCTAAGTCGAATAAAGCCCTTGTTCAGCAACTCCTGCAACTGGACCTTCAATTCTTTCAGCTCAGCTGGGGCCATTCTATAAGGAGTTTTAGATATAAGAGCAGTGTCTGGCTCTAGCTTAATGGCAAAATCAATCTTCCTGAGGGGTGGGAGTCCTAGAAGCTCATCAGGAAAAACGTCGGGGTACTCTCTCACCACCGACTCAAACGATAGGGAAACTTCCGACTCTCTAGTATTTATTACGCTGGCCAAGATACTCCAAGTACCCTGGTTTAGTAGCTTACTGGCCTTCAAAGCTTAAATGACTTTGGGTAGGACTACAGTTCTTGCCCCCTTGAACTTGAAGCTAACCGCTAAATGAGGGTTAAAAAACCACCTTCTGGCGGAAACAGTCAATACTTGCATAGTTGGTAGACAACCAATCCATGCCTAAAATCACATCAAAATCCTGCATGTCCAACATTATCAAGGTCACATCCAACACATGGTTCGGTACCTCTACCTGACATGCCTTTATCTTATCTTTAGACAACATGACTTCTCTCGATGGGGTAGAAAAAGAATGGGATGACCCAGAGTCAAACAATACAAGTGTATAGTGCCCCAAGATTGGAAGCGTACCTGTCACCACGGTACCAGCTCGCTCGGCCTCTTGACGAGTAGTGGCAAAAACTCTTCCCTACTAGGAGGCGGGAGGCTAGTGCGGGGTGGTCTCCATGAGTTTCTAAGGACAAATGTCAGTAGTATGCCCTGGTTGCTTGCACCTGAAGCAAACCCCACTCCCTACCAAGCAACGACCTCTATGAACTCTACCACACCTCCGACAAGCAGGTAGCTCTCTCAATGTTCTTCGCTGCGGTGCCAAGGCAGGCTGCAACTCAACCTTTCTCTTCTGACCAAGGGTTGACCCTCTGCCCGAAACCTTGGACGGATCAACTCTCTCATGCAGACTCAAGTCTAGTGCTATGTGTAGTATATCAGCATGAGTGGTTGGTCTGTTGGGCTTGGACGATACCCTGGAGGTCTAGTCTGAGGCCTCTAACGAACTTCTCGATCCTGGCCTCCTCATCCTTCGCTACATCAGGGGTAAAACGGGATAACATATCGAACTCAGCGTCATACTGCTCCACAGTCATGTTGCCTTGCTCCAAGTTCAGGAACTCTTGCTGCTTCGCATACTGCATGTTGGCAGAGAAGAACTTAGCATAGAAGCTCTCCTTGAACTGCTACCAGGTTATCTTACTGACGTCGCCACCCAGCATCCTCTCTGCAATCTCCCACCAGGCAGTACCTCTATCTTCAAGGAAGAAAAATGCGCAATGAACCTTTTGGTCATTAGGGCATTTCATGTACCTGAAGATTTTCTCTATAGAGGTCAACCACATCTGAGCCTTGGTGGGGTTTTCCATGGACCCGTCAAAAGTTTTAGGATTATATTTCCTCAAGTCCCTTAGATGTTTAGCCTCGGCTGACAGCTGGTCTGATCCGATCTGAAGTACCACTAGGGTCTGGGCAGGGGCAGCCTGGGTCTGAGTAGAGGCGGCCTAAGCCTGCTGGACAGCATGAAAGGTGCTAACGCGTCCCTCAACATATCTTGATATCTCTTCTCCATGGCAGCGAGGTCTGCCTGAGTGACAAACGCGGTGGGGTTGGCAGCATGCACGGCATGCTACTTTTCAGGCTGGGTACGTCCAGCTCCTCTGCCTCTCCTGCCATCCCCTCGATTGCACCTCCACATGACGACATCTTTCCTAAAGTTTCACCAGTAGCAACTTTTCACAAAACAGTCATAACACTTATACTATATATATTCATTCTATTCAGGCAAGGTTGTAACCATAACATTAACAAAGTCTTAAAACATACCTGGCTAGTGACGAAGGACTGTATAGCCATAGGGGTAAAACAAACGAAGCAAAGACTTACATCGTAAGTTAGTCTACAGAACCTAGAACCTAGTCTTCAACCAACTGTAACGACCCAACTCCTCATACTAAGCCGAAGTTATTACTAATTTAAAAGATAAATAAAATTTGTAAAATTTAAAATAAAAAAATAAAACAAAACCTCGAATTTCTCAATAAAATATAAACAAATGTATTTAGAAATAAGTCAAAAATAAAATCCTAACTCGAGCCCTATCGAATTTTAAAGAAGTAAAATAACAAATAAAGAATAAAATAAAAAAGCAAATACTAAAATCTAAACTATGACATAAAGCAGAAGCAACCGTATCCATATGGCTCGCCACGGTCACTTCTGGTTATTCGCCAGCTTGCCTTTGCTCTTACCTCTGCCTCTGCCTGAAAAATAGAAATGGAAAGAGTGAGTATAAAAAGTACTTAATAAGGGACCCACTACTAGTCCCGCTAGGTGCCTATTAACTTCCTATTAGAGTCCTGAAGAGTGGTACCTCTAAACTGGTACATTCCCGAATACGTGCAATCTATGATCCCGTAGGAAGAAGTTGGTCTTTGGTGAACCCAAGGGAACACCTAAGACGATTGGGCTGTGAGTGGTCCCGTCGAATCACTCACATCATGTCTATGTCAATGTCAATATCAGACTGGTGATCCCGTCGGACTACGCAGTCATAAGTGTGAGTGATCCCGTCGAATCTCTTAAATCATGTATGTGTCAATGTCAATGTCAGACTGGTGATCCCGTCGGACTACACAGTCGTCAAAAGAGTGGTGATCCCGAAGGACACCCATGTGGGTACAACTTTAATAGGTAAAGCTAACATACACCCTATCCATAGCATGCACATAACATATCATCAAAGAGTACAGAGGAAGACGATAAAAAAAATAGAAGAGAGGAGAAAAAGATGGAAGGAAAAACTTGAAATATTTAAAAAATGAATAACTTTATGGACTTTGTTACACGAACTGTAAATATTTCACTAGTTTGTTATATTTAGGAAAGTTTTCCTTTAAAAAATGGTCACCTTCATGGGCTTTTTCATTTTGTTACATGGACTATAAATATTTTGTCCGTTTGTTATATAATGGGACATTTCATCCTAAAGAAGTGGGAGGTAAGAGTACAATGAGGATTTCAGTTTTATTTGAAAACTTGTACTCTGTGATTTCTCTCAAAAAGAAAAATCTTCCATTAAGAAAAATTCCCTACCATTTTTTGGTTTCCATAAACCAATCGCTAGCTCATAATAGAAAGGTCTTTAAGTGGTGGTCCCCAATAATTTGGCATTTGGCAAATCCAAAGTTGTTAACGACATAAGTTGTCTTCTATAATAATCTCTAACTTTATTAGAAGCATGCTTAGCCTTTAAGCCATATAGATTAGTTACTGTGATTTGCCAATGTATTGATATTTTTAGATTCCAATTAAATTAAGTAATGGTCTTTGGTAAATCTTCTGCTACCTAGGGCTCTTATCCCTTCAATTGGTATGAGAGCCATCTCAATTTTTAATTGGAAAATTTAAAATTTTGCATTGGTTTGGTGGGATATCTGCATTATGAATGTGGGTTTTGAAATTGAATGCTTTTGTAATTTGGCCATAAATTTTTTGTTTCGATAGGATCAAAATATAAAGGCCCCTGCATTTTTTGATATTTTAGTTTGCAAATCTTATAATTTAGAGTCCAAAATAGGATTTGGGATGTTTTTCTATGAAAAAAGTGCCAATTTCGCCCCAATCGAACCATCAGAGGCCCTTTAATTAGTGTTTTTACGATAGTGCACAAAAATCGAGGTAGAAGCAAAAAAATTGCAATGCGTCTGGAGGAAGGAGAATGGCTGACGTCAGCCTAATATCATTGGGCATAGAGAAGGAGTGCGACTGACAGCTCAGCGACTTGGCTTCAGGTGGTTCACGTGCGATCAACTCTGGTTTAAAGTTGCCGACTTTGGTTTGGTGTTGGTTCAGCGATTTGGTGTACTTCAGCTTCGGTTCACCATTTGGCACATGGTTTTGCAATTTTTGGTTTAACGGTTTTGTGCAGATCTTTGAAAACTGTGTACTTTATGATTTCTCTAAAAAAGAAAACTATTCCCTCAAGAAAAATTCCCTGCCATTTTTTGGTTCCCATACACCAATCACTAACTCAAAGAATATAAAGGTCTCAAAGTGGTGGTGCCTAATAATTTGGCATTTGACGGATCGAGAGTTGTCAACGACGTAAGTTTTCTTCTCTATAATCTCTAATTTTATTTGAAGCATGCTTAGTCTTTAGGTCACATAAATTAGTTTCTGTAATTTGCAAATGTATTGATATTTTTAGATCTCAATTAAATTGAGTAATAGTCTCTGCTAAATCTTATACTGCCTAGGGCTCTTATCCCTTTAATTGGTATGAGAGCCATCTCAAATTTTAATTGGGAATTTTAAAATTTTATATTGGTTTAGTGGGATATCTGCATTGTAAATGGGTTTTGCAATTAAATATTTCTGTAATTTAGCCATAGATTTGCTGTTTCGATAGGATTAAAATGTAAAGACCCCTTGCATTTTTGGATATTTTTGTTTTAAATCTTATAATTTAGAGTCCAAAATAGGATTATAAGTTATCCTTTTAAACCTCGATTAGATTATTTTGGCTATATATTATTTCTTTAAACTCCAATTAGAATGACACAAATTGTGTTGAAATTTTTGTTTCAAGTTCTACGCAATTTACACTTCAAAATGAAAGTTTTTTTTTTTGTTTGGTATCATCAAAATGTTAATTAATTGAATTGAGATTAAGAGCAAAAAACCTGCACAAGCGTGTAAGAGAAAACCTGCACAAGCGCTTATCATGGTCGTGTAAGAGAAAACCTGGGAGTTATTTACTATCTTTTTTTCATGGTCGTGTAAGAGAAAACCTGCACAAGCGCTTAAAAGAATTAAATATTGTGTGTGATGGAATACGATACATGCGCAACGGAATTAATATCAGATTTTTACCCTAATTGCAACTAACTAATTAGTGATTAACATGATCTAATTAAAACGAAATAGGGATTATAAAAAAACTTATCTTTGAAACCTCTCGATTTTTTAAATTTTCTCTCGAACACGAGTTTAGGACCACCACTATAATTGACCTGCTATTCTTCGGACTAAGAACCGGGTTGTAGGACCCGTTCAATAAAGAAATTTAAGAAAGAGATGGAATTTAGAAGGAGAGAATTTTGGTTTGAGATTTGGGAGACAAAAAAAATTTGATATAGTTTTGAAATTCACGGAAACAAAGTTTTGCCAAAAAGCTATGCCATTAATGAAAACAGCCCTTTAAATAACCATTGCATGTAATTAGTCCTCTTCAATCCGACACCTCACTTTCCACTTACAATTAGGGGAATAAGTCACCATTTCAATTTCTGTTAGTGGGCTTGGTGTCATCACCATGAGCTTCCACTTAGCCTACTAAGAGTTAGTAGAATTATCCAAAAAAATGTTGGATTTTTTCACTAACTTTGGTCAAGGGCTAAAATGGTCATTTGACCATTCTAGTCAAAGTCAAACTTTGACTTTTCCAGTCAAAAGTCAATATTTTGACTTTTTACTACTTTATTTGTCTTGACTAATTCCGACCTCCCGAGTATGAATCCGCATTCTATTTTCTGAAATTTAAATCACATTTGAAGATAACACCGGTCAAAGTTTGACTGTTCAAAGTTAAAAGTTAACATTTTGACTTTTTACAACTTTGACCATTTCCATCATTTTCGAGCTTTCAAATATGAATCCGTATTCATATTTTTAATATTTAACTCATATTTAAACATAAAGCTCTATCCAACATATAACCGACGATTATATAAAATATATTTTTCGATTTCTCTCTCTTTACCTGATTCAAACAATTCGAATTATTCCATCATATTGTTCTAAGTCAATTCCATATGAGCTAGCAGGGAAATGTAATGGACCTATAGATCATGAGCTCTGACGATCTAAGATTAACTGGTTAAACCCTTTTAGACCTAGCTAATCAACATTAGTTAACTAACGGGTCATTCCACTAAAGTCTCGTAGTTGCACTCCCATCACTATAGATATATTTATGTCAATCTAATATAACCATGATCAGTTAGTTAATTCTTCACAGGCTTTTCATAACCTTGGTTGGGTTAAAATACTGTTTTACCTTCAAGATTACATCTTGTTCCTTAAGTCCCATTGAACCACTATTGAACAATTGGTTTAAGGTCCAACCTATAAACCGAATCCCTTTCAGGCCAATGAGAGGGTTGGGCCCTTGTTCAAGACATGGATTCAGTTTTTAAGGGAACAACCTATCTACTAACCCTAAAGAGGGTAGGAGTGAATTTCGTCTTACAATATATGTCCCTAGCTATCCACCCAGTTTTACCCTTGAAATGAGAGGCTTGGTTAGCCAACACCATTGAGTTACCCTCACCTATGTGGATCTAAGGTTAATTCCATGTGAACATGAGTTTATAGTTAGCTCAAGATTAAGATTAAGTGACTTAGGTCATCATAATCGAAATAGTCAATTTATATAGTCAATGGTGTTGTAACTTAAAAGTGACTATTTCTTGGTTCCAGTCTTATGTAAACTCTTTACATAGGATGCCGCCACTTCCATGTCTCTACATGAACAATTCAGGATCACATCATTTGTACTAATTACAAAGTAGGCCGCATCCATAATGTTCCCAGAATAATGTGCCCAACCTTATTCATACATTATAGACCATTTGACTATATACTTGAACTTGATCCATGTTTATGTCTCTAAATAAAGTTCAAGTCTACACTAGATAGCCTCAAGACCTAAGTTTATTGGATTCAAGATTGTAGTATCTTGTTTTCATTAATAAGTCATCAATAACCACGAATAGAATATAATTTAAGTACAAACTATGAGTTTTATGACATAAATTCCAACGGTGTGTTAGTTGACATGAGATCATATTACGTAACACAGGAGCCACTAAACATGAGGGCTTTGCCTATCTCCTTGAAAACAAAACCAAAAAATTGGTTGTACCATCTACCATTGGGAGCATCAGAACTTGGATTGACTTGAAGAAACAATTCTTAAAAAAGTTCTTTCTAATAGAATAGGTACCTTATGTTATAAGTTAGATATATGTACCATGGACATGTTTCATGACACATCTTCGACATTCAATAGGTTAGAATTTCAACATGATTAATGTTTCTAAATGACACTCTAGTATCTTTAACATTGTAGAACGAGTCATCCCAAATACATTCCACAACTTATGTACTTATCGTTTAAAGAACAACCTCACAACACACTTCAAGGTCAAGGAAATTCTAATAGTTTTGATAAAGTCGTTATACCATATAGGGAATTAAAATTCAATATGTTTTGGAAAGAACTATGTGAATTTGAGGATAAGATTGTGCATATTACCTGAAGGACGTCAACTTAGAACGGTGGATATGATTTAGTAGGCTCAAAGATGATACGAGAATATGAGAAGCAACATTGTAGGGTGCTACAATGCCCTTATAGTTAAAGTGATATTCCTATGAATAATATTGTAAAACCTTGAGTTTAGAAGCGGGACATAAATGAATCGAGATCACATTTAAATGAGAGGGATCATGAGGACATGAAAGCATGATTAAGAAAGGTTTAAAATAAATTAAAGTTACTATCTATACTAGCAAAGTGTTGGAATTTATGTCCTAAACTCGTAGTTTGTAGTTTAAAATTATATGTTATTCAATAAAATGGTTACTGATGACTTATTAGTGAAAATAGAATACTATAATCTTAAATCCAATTAACTAAAGTTTTGAGGCTATCTAGTGTAGACTTAAACTTTATATAGAGACATAAACGTGGATCAAGTTTGAGTTTATAGCCCAAACGGTTTATAGTGTATGAATAAGGTTGGATGCCTTATTTTGGAAACACTATAGATGCGGCCCACTCTGTAGTTGGTACAAACGATGTGATCCTGAGTCGTTCATGTCGAGACATGGAAGTGGGGACATCTTATGTAAAAGAGTTTGAATAAGATTGCAACCATGAAATAGTTACTTTTAAGTTATAACACCGTTGACTATATAAACTAGATTATAATGACTTAAGTAACTTAATCTTAATCCTAAGTTAATTATGAACTTCTGTTCAAACAGTATTACCCTTAGGTCTACATAGGTAAGGGCAGCTCAATGGAGTTGACCCAATAAGCCTCTCATTTCAGGGGTAAGACTGGGTGGATGACTAGGAACATAAGGTGTAAGACGGAATTCACTTCTACCTGTTTTAGGGTTAGTCGATAGGTTGTTCCCTTAAAGACTGAATCTAAGTCTTGAACAAGGCCCCACCCTCTCATTGGCCCGAGAGGGATTCGGTTCAAACCAAATGTTCAATAGTCGATCAGTGAGACTTAAGGAACATGATTAGTATTGGGGATAAAACGATATTTTTACCCAGTTGAGGTTACGAACAACTTGTGAATGATTAACTTACTAATCATGGTTATATCAAATGGACACAAATATATCTATAGTGAGGAAAGTGCAACTATGAGATTTAAGTGGAATGACCCGTTAGTTAACGAATGTTGATTAGCTCGGTCTAAAAGGGTTTAGCCAATTAATCTCAGATCATTGAAGTCTATGATCTATAGTTCTATTAGATTACCCAGCTAGCTCATATGGAATTAACTTAGAACAATATGTTGAAATAATTTGAATAGTTTGAATTAAGTAGAGAGAGAAACCGGCAAATACATATGATATAGCCATCGGTTATAGAGCTTTATGTTTAAATATGATTTAATATTAAAAAATATGAATACAGATTCATATTCCAAACCTTGTAATTGATAAAAATGGTCAAAGTTGTCAAAAGTCTAAGTGTTGACTATTGACATTGAAAAGTCCAACTTTTACCGACTTTATATTCAAATATGATTTGAATTTCAGAAAAATGAATGCAAATTCATGATCGGGAGGTTGAAATTAGTGTAGACGAACAAAATGTTGATTTTTTACTTGAAAAAGTCAAAGTTTGACTTTGACTTAAAATGTTCAAAAGACCATATTGCCCTTGGACTAGTTAGTGAAAAAATCAAACATTTTGTTGGATAATCCCACTACTTAGTGGGGTATGTGGCTACATGAGATGTAAATATCTAGCCCACTAAGTTTCACTAATGGTTATTGGATTATTAAGTGTTGAGATTTAATAAACTACTCACATGTAATTTGTCTATTTAAAATGCTTTTTCCAAATATTCTAAAAACTTCTGAAAAAATTTGATTTTATGAATTTCAAAAAAAAAATTCAAACTATTTTTCTCTCCCAAATCTCAACAAATTTGACCTCCTTTTTCCATCCCTCTCAATATTCCTTCAATTAACGAGTCTTACAACCCGATTCTAAGTCTGAAGAATAGCGGGTCAACACTAGTGGTGGTCCCGGATTCGTAATCGTGAGGAGATTTAGAGAATCAGGAGGCTTCAAAGGTAAGTATTTCTCTTAACCATAATTAATGTAATTAGGGTAGTTATTAAGCATGTTAACTTCTAAATTTGTTTAGATGCATCTAAAGTAAATTTCAATCCGTACTTCTGTTGCGCATGGCTCGTTTTTTCATCACAAAGTGTATTTTATTTTTCAGTGGTACAATCATAGAAACTCTAAAATTAAGCGTGTTTAGCTTGGATATGTGGGTGACCTTCTGAAAATGTTTTAGAAAACATGTGAGTGAGGACAAAGCATGCTGAACAAGACAAGCAAGGATGACGTATTAGAGGTATAGGAAAATGTTGGAGCAATCAGGTATCAAATCCGAATTTTGAATCTTGAGCCTGAGATATTACAAATAATGTTGCTAGAGAAACCCCAAGAGTGGTATTTAAAACATAGAACCATTGGTCCATATCTACATATCTTTATATTCAGACTACGTGTGGAAGAGTGGGTGAGAAGTTTGACAAGGGTAGACGGTACAAAGTAAACCCAATTGAGTTCCATAAATTTATTATAAAAATGACCACTTAGACGGTATTATCAACTATGCATAAGTGGACATGCAAGAAGTTGGACTCTTTGGAGATTTTCTATTGCCGACAGTTGTATCATGATTAAAGAAGAATAAACTTTACATCGTTTTCAATGGATCTTATAGCATGGAATATCTCTCCTTGCATCTCCTGAACTAATATTTACAGTAGAACATGAATGAATGGAAAAAGACATTAGGGTATGTCAAAAAGACAAATTCTTTCATCCAAAATGGTAACCATTATATGTAGGCCAATGATCAACCAAGTTCCATCTTCTAGAAAACACCGTCCAACCTTAAAAAGTGGTAGGTATGGTAGTACAAGATACAATAGGCAACGCACAATCAACCATTATTAACTACGAGTAAGAGTGACCAACAAAGATAGAGGTAATGAACACGTTCTTATTTGAATTCTCAAATGTTGCATGTCTTCTTATTATGTCTAGTTTCAGAAACTTGATGTCTTTTAAAATTGGAAAAGAGTTTTAGAACAAAAAAACATCATTATGTAAAATCGTGAGGTCAAGTGGCAAAAACATGAGAAAAAGAAATCGCGACGGTCTAACTCATCTTAATGATTCGACAAATTTAGGCTAGGAGGGACGTTCTTAACACAATGGTACTTAAAAAACGTTTAGGCTACGTACTCTATGATTTCTCTAAAAAAGAAAAATCTTCCCTTAAGAAAAATTCCTTGCCATTTTTTGGTTCCCACAAATCAATCTCTAGCTCAAAGAATAGAAATGTCTCCAAGTTGTGGTGCCCAATAATTTGGCATTTGGAAGATCCAGAGTCGTCAACGATGTAAATTTTCTTCTCTATAATCTCTAATTTAATTAGAAGCATGCTTAACCTTTAAGCCTTAGAAATTAGTTTATGTAATTTGCCAATGTGTTGGTATTTTTAGATCCCAATTAAATTGAGTAATGGTCCCTACTAAATCTTCTGCTGCCTAGAACTCTTATCTCTTAAATTGGTATGAGAGCCATCTCAATTTTTAATTAGAAATTTTAAAATTTTACATTGGTTTGGTGGGATATTTTCATTGTGAATGGGTTTTGCAATTGAATGTTTTTGTAATTTAGCCATAGATTTACTGCTCTGATAGGATCAAAATGTAAAGGCTCCTACATTTTTGGATATTATAGTTTTAAATGTTATAATTTAGATTCCAAATTAGGATTTGGGATGTTTTTATATGAAAACAGTACCAATTTTGCCCAAATTGGACCACTGAAGGCGCTCTAATTGGTGTTTTTTGGCACTGCACAAAAACAGAGGTGAAAAAAAAATCACAGTGCGTTTGAAGGAAGGAGAAGGGCTGACATCATCAGCGATAGAGAAGGAGCACGGCTGACGACTTGACAGCTCGACCTTGGGTGGTTCGTGCGCAGTCGACTCTAGTTCACAGTGGTTGACTTCAGTTTGGCGCTGGTTCAATGGTTTGGTGCAATTCGGCTCCGATTGACCATCTGACGCATGGTTTGGCATCGGTTTAGCTTCATTTTAGACCGATTCTTCCTTTTTTAGACTGATTCATGGATTGTGGACTCGGTGTTTGAAGCTTTTTAGAAGGTTTTGGTATCGGTTTTGAAGCTTTTTAGAAGGTTTTGGTACCAGTTTTGAAGCTTTAGAAGCCTTTTTAGGACATTTTAAAGCTTAACTAGTGTAATGTTTGCTTTATTTTATCCTAGGGGTTGATTTAACAGGTTCAATTGTTATTTAAATTTTATGGATGTCATTTAGATAAATCCCACCTTAGGTTAAGCATGTTCATGCATTTATATATATTATAAGTGTTATAATGTATGGTATTGATGCATGATTATCAAATTCATGAGTTATTTAAAGTATGTTGATATTTTTTAAATATATACAATTGGATGAGTACAATGCATGACATTACTTAGTTTAATATAATTTGTTATATTTCAACTAATGTCTTGTGTATGCTTGGTTGATTTTCATGAAATGTTTTTAATATAAGTGTTATATTAATTGAGATGAAAATCAATTTGCATTGAGCATGTTACATCCATAGTTTAATATAATTGTTATATTAATATAATGTTTTGCACGTAACATGGTTTTTATTTAATTATAATTTGATTTTAATTATTTAAGTCATAGTATGCATATTATAGTGATTGAGGTTATTGGCTTGCGAGAACCAAAATGCCTATTATATTCTCACCGCGTTGGTCACCACCTCGAAGGCCACCATTACTTAGACCGTATGGATCTTCCTTCACAATCTTATTTTTCTTTTCATTTGCCAAGCATCTTTCAACTCTCATGACAACTTCGACTAATTTGGAAAAATCAGACTAGTTCGTGTTGGCTGTGACCGGTGCTCTAATCTCAGTTTGCAAACCATCTTCAAGTCATTTGCATTTGTCTATTTCATCAATCACAAAGGATAGTGCGTACTTAGCCAATTCAGTAAATTTTTTCTCATACTCTACGATAGTCACGTCGCCTTGAACCAAACTCATAAACTCATTCCTCTTTGCATCACAAAAGGAACGAGGATAGAATTTACTCTGAAACGCCTTCAAGAACCCTTTCCATGAAACATAGCTCATTTCACCTGCTTTCGCCGCATGAAGAGTCCACCAATCCTTAGGACTACTTTGCAACAAAAATATTACTAATTTCACCTTTCTTTCTTCGAGGCACTCAATCACCCCAAAACATTTTTCAAACAAGCTCAACCACTTCTCCGCGTTAGCTGGATTAGTGGTCCTTTAAAGGTCGTTGCTCCTAATGTAAACCCGATATTTTCTTTGTTTAATTTCTTTAAATGTGGAAAAAAATGGAAATTAAGTGTAAATATATATATATATATATATATATATATATATTAAATGGTTTTATTAAGTAAATTAAAGAAAATAAAGAAAAGAAAGGATAAAAAGAAAAAAAAAAAGAGAAGAAAATTTCATTTTTTCTTTTCTTCTTCTTCTTCTCTTCCCTTCACCGCCAAGAATTTTGAAGACATCCAACTTCCATTTTTTTTTCCTTCTTCAATTTGCAGAGAACTTCTAAGAGAGAGTTTTGAATAAGAAGAGGAATTTTACTAGAATTTTGAGGTTGAAGAAGAGGAGGAGAACTCAAGCAAAGTGTATCCATAGCTGAATTTTAGTTCATTCTGCACATCACTGGTTTTTAATTTGGTTTGAACTCTTCAAAAGGAATTAAGAGGTGAGATTTACATTTACTGAAAGTTAACTCATTTTCATACAAACTTTAAGGAGAAAGTTGGAGCAAATTCGGATATTCATTTGGTGCTTTCTGATGAAGAAAACAGGGCAGTTGGTTTTCACTCGAAATCAGGAGGTCTTTGGTTTTTCTTGTATTTCAGAGCGTATCGGTGGAGTTAGAATCTCTATTGGATATAGTTGGAAAGCTTATTCAATTTACTACAACTTTCATGAAGACTCTATGAACCAAAAACGATTAAAATTTAGTTAAATTGTAGGGACAAGTTAAAGAGGTCGTGTCTGCGTGATTCTAGAAGTGGTTCTATTTCGGGGGTTATTTGAGTTTATGCACGGGGAATCAGATTTATATATCTTCAGATAAGTTTTAAAGGATCTCAAAATGAAGATTTGGATATAAAGAACACTCATTTTGGTTAAGTATCGAGAAAGTTATAGTCATTTGAAGTTTATGTTAGAAATCTGGAAATTTCAGAGAGTTGTTGAAATAGGATTTTATTTCTTAAGCTTTGTTTTCGTGAGCGTCATCTTTGGTGCGACATGTTATGTATATCTTTAGAAAACCAGAATGTTTAGAGTTTTAATACTCGGTTGGGTTGTTGGCAGGCCGAGAAGAATTAAACCGAGCTTATAGATCAAGGATCTAGCCCAAGACGGTGAGTGACAAAACCAACTTTGAA
Organism: Cucumis melo; assembly: GCF_025177605.1. Classification (NCBI taxonomy): domain Eukaryota; kingdom Viridiplantae; phylum Streptophyta; class Magnoliopsida; order Cucurbitales; family Cucurbitaceae; genus Cucumis; species Cucumis melo. The sequence continues at coordinate 18,650,041 of NC_066861.1, forward strand.
ATATTTTCCATAACTGTTATTATAATTGAATGCGATAAATGTTTACTTACGAATCTATGAAAGGTATTTGAATTTCATGACTATTTTCAAGTATACATTTGGAGACTAGATTTCTTAAAGAAATTTATGCTAGCACGTAGATATTAAATGTTTGGAACGTATTTAAACCACAATATTTTAAGCAAAGCATGAATTAGTAATAAGTTTTGTTTTAAGAACTACAATTTTCCATGAAAGAGCTGAGTAAAGTTCGAGCTTTGTGTAGAATTTATAAGCAGGCATGTTTTAATATTTTTAGATGATTTATGAAATTTTCATTAACTACATGACTGAGATCTTGAGCCTGAGGCTAGAGATTACCGTGTGCACACTGGTTAGATTTCGTTGTTGACGTTGCGTGTACTTCGTAACAATGATATTGTCGTGAGTGCTGGGCGGGCCCCACTACGACAAAGACGATGGGAGTGCTGGGCGAGCCTCACTACATCGTAGAGCTTGTAAACGTTGTTGTACTGGATGTACCCTACACAACGTAGATTTGTCATGTTAGTTAAAATTCTTCGATATACTTGATATGCCTTGCTAGATTTCAATGATGAACATGCTGAGTATTTAAGGAAGCTATTCTTACTACTACACGTTTACATTTACGACTTGTATAAACATATTTATATGTGTAAAGTTTTCACGTGCTCTTATCTTTAAATTCATAGTTTTAAACTGAGTCACTCACTGAGCTTCATAGCTCACCCTTTCCAAAATGTTTTACCCATTTTTCAGGTAGAGATCGAGTTTCCAGTGCCTGATATACTGCCTTAGTCTGCTGTAGCTCCATTATCGATTGCCAGTACGTGTTTTGAGTTGGGCATAGAGTATGTTGTGTTATGATGTATATACACCCTTGTATGTTATAGATACTCCACAGTTTTTATAAGCTTTAGGAGCTGTAGTTGTGTAAATTTTGTTGGTTATATTTTGATTAAGGTGTCTTTAGGTTTACTCGTGAAATCAGTAAATTTTGAGGTACACTTCATGTATGTGTTTGACTAGCCTAGGATCCGCTGTATTTTGTTGCATGTATAATAGTTTATATACTAGATTGGCAAGTTCATCACATGAAAGTTTTAAGCAGAGTCGACAAATACAGGTACAGAAAAACATTATTCGTCGGCTTCACGCCATCTTTCGATCTAAGGTAGCAGGTAGTCCGGGAGGGGGTGTGACACCTAACGCCTTCAATTTCTCAATTCTAAACCTTTTATCCATAGTAGAAAGTGTAGGCATAAAATGGTAAGCTTATCTTTCCGTAAAACGATCAAACATGCTTTCCTCCATGTTTTTCCCAATAGTGTTATATGGGTTACTAGACATTTGGTCTCACTCTTGTACTCTATTAACGCTCCTAGTAGCTAGAACATCTCTTGCCACTTGTCTGCCTCACGTCGACCTTCCCGATGGTGCTATATCTTTCTATAACGCATCAATACATTAGACTTTCATACTATCATGTGACTCTCTACATGCATGAATCTAACTTAGCCTTTTCCTAAGAACTTATGCTCTGATACCAACTTGTCACGTCCAACTCTAAAAGTTACTCTATGTGACCAAGTGAAGACGTGACCACCAAGATATTCTACGTGTCTCTCTCCGTGAGATAACACGCAAAATGTCTAGTAAGTGGAATAAACACAACCAACAAGATTAATGTAAAACGAACGAAATGAGAACTCCATTGAAAATAATAAAACTTCATTGATGTTCCATAATAGAGTACATTTGACCTTTAGTACAAGGTTCTTTCAAAAGAAACTAAATAAGAACTTAAGACAACAGTTTTACTCTTCTTGCCTAACTTCTACATGTTATGTGAGTTGACAATGGCCACTACCAAGTTGATGTGTTCACATAGACACAGTGGGTGGAGGGAGTATAACAAAACATTTGAAAGATTAGACGAAAATGTCTAGTGAGTGGGGTCTTTTATCAACATCTTTAATAAATCAAATTCTACCTTAACGCATTATAAATCATTTCGCCGAGTTATACGATACAAATAGTATACTTTTCAATAGTAAAACATTGGGTTTAAAGCAAACCATTTTAATATGTTAGGTGATCGACACAATTCAAATCTCATCATTAAACATTTATAAATAGCATGGAAAATCATTTCCTTTTAAATCATGCATAAAAAGGTTCATATCGTGTAGAAACTCACTCTTTATAATTCAATATATAGTCACATTGTATAATCATTATGCATATTTAATTACATATTTGTAACCTTCCTCAACTCAAGTGTTTACCACTCTTCTGCTGAGTTACAGCTATGCAGAGTAATCTTAACATATTCAGCAAGTTTCCATCAATTCCATTACGCCTAATACGTCTTCCAATGCCAGATCACACAACAAGCAACTGGTATCTCTTATCAGATCACACAAATATGAGACATCCTATTCCAAATCACACAGCAAGAAAAGAGCATCTTATCTCAGATCACATAACAAGGACAAGGCATCTCACACCAGAGCACACAACAAGTGTGAGGAAATATCATCTTATAACATAGGGTACACAGGATCATCTCATTTAATCATTTCAGTTTATATTAAATCCTATTCATTTATAAATCATATGCATTTTAAGGAATTGGGAGGCATAAGAGAAATCATGTAACTTAGGGTTTCCATAGAAATACAATTTAGGATTTAAACACATTAGAAATCCTTTTATTTTCTAAAACATTTTTAAGAAAAACCACTCACAATCGATTAGCTTCTTTGCTGACTCCTTAGCCAAGAACTTCTTACTCTTCCTTATAATTCCTTGTCAAATTTAAGCCGGTGAAGAATCTTTAAAAATCTTGAAATTCTCTCAATTCTTTCTTAGGTGAACTCAAGGTAAAAGTAGCTTAAAAAATACCAAACTTCATTTACTTATAAGCCTATCCGGTGACACTTCCCATGCAGCAATTTTGACTTCTACTCCGCGGTGAGAATCGACCAATGCCAGACTGCCGCGTTTCACTTTCATTTTTTATCCTAAATTGGGATGGGGCAAAAAATTCAAATCAATTGTCAACTTTCTTACATGAGGATGACGTCACTACTTTCCAGAGAAGGAAGCTCAAAACGCATAGCATAACCGCGTAGTCTTCATCGCGTCGCTTAGAACGCAAAACACGTCTAATCCCATCACGTAGGGCAGAACGTGATCTGTACCTTACATTATTAAATAAAAATTAACCATAACAAAAAAATAAAAATAAAAAGATCTTACCTCATTTATTAACCATTGACAACATATAAAAACCTTTAAAAAACGCCTTTGATGTTTTTTCCATAAACTGTGTCACGTAACTCACTATTCGTACGTTCTTTTGTAATTGAAGCTCAATATATCCAATTTAGTGTCAATTATCTAGTGCATGAGATCATAAATGATTGGATGACACTGATAATTATCTTCCGACATCTTCTGTTGTATACTTAGAGTTGTGAATGGGGTGGAAATGCAAACACTTTCACGCTTTCTACATGCAGGTCGGACATGTGGTTGTACCTTAGAGAATGGTTCTATCTTTGTCACGTCTGAAGCCAAGTGAGTATGAATTTAAACTTCACTTTCAAAGATCGTCATTTGGTGGACAACCTCAATTTGAACCTCGTTGTCCAAGGTCGTGATTGATTGCTCTACCTCAATTAGAACCTTGTCGTCCAAGATCATGATTAGTTGCTCTACGTCAACATGAACCTTGTTGTCCAAGACATTAATCAATTGCTCTACCTCAATATGTGTGTCTTTAGGATCCTCCTTTAGTATCTTCAATGAAGATGGGGCACTAGTTGTTTCAAACTCTTGGTTCTGGGCATCCGCTTCTTCCTCTTGCATGTTAACTTCCTGATAACTTGTAGAAATACAAATTATCATGGCCTTTCAGATAAACAATGGAGTCAAAATGCAAGATAAAAAACCCAAATGCATAGCTTTTTCTGCAAATTTATAATGTTAAAAGAATGAAACTTACATAAGTCACCATGTTTGATTAACTATGCTTTTAAGTGTTTTTACACGTAGGATGTCAAAAAGAAGAAATGAAGCGAATCACAAGAAGATCGCATGTAAGAACTTAGCAATGACATATGTGTATCATATGAAGGACGGATGCGTAGCATAGTGTAATTAATTTACGACCAAAATATATTTGTAAGTACCTTCAACTCCACGATGAACAAAAACAGAGGGGGTCTCCCTTAAGGAGGTCTGTGAAAGGAAAGTTTTAGAATCCTTCCCCATGATTTGTAGAAGTCCTCTTCCTCCACCTCTTCTCCGATCAACTTCTTAATGAGAGCTTAGAGAGATATTAGAGAGAGAAGCTCACCAACCATTCACCTAACTTGTAAAAGAGCCAAGGATGCATTCTGCGGCTCGACTCATTTCTTTTCTTTCTATTTTGTATCTTTTAAATGTATTTTTTAACTATATTATTCTCACTATCGAGAAGCCTACATTTATCAATATAATAAATATTTATCCATTGTTACTTTTCATCTCTTTACTGTTTTTCATCTTGTTAAAGTGTTATAAGTAGTTTAAGTAGGTGCTTGATAAGGGTTCTTATTCTAAGACTCATTGTGTTTAGCCTGAGATTAATTCTATCGTATAGTTACCTTCGAGAGAAGGAATCAAGCATTGGTTGGCAACTACTCGAGAGAGTAAGTAGCAAAGACTTCATTTTGGTATTTTGCCTTGAATCATTTGTGTCCCAAAAGTAGAACAAGTCTGGTTTTTAGGCACCGAGAGGTTGCTCGCCTTAAATTGAGAAAAAAATATGATGCTTATTTGTAAGGAAATCTAGATATATATCACTTAATGTATCTTTACCATTTACGTCACACCCTGCTCTGCATGCCTCCTAACTCGCCATGTGAGATGGGACATGACTTGAGTATGTCTGATGCGTTAAACGACAAAACACTCATCTTTAGGTCCTTAAGCTTTGCTTAATCGCTTACTCTTTCCTTTCTTAACTACAATCATAATTTAGGTAATAAAACAACTTAACATAGAGAAGTAAACTCAACTAAAACTTTATTAAACTTTGATAAGCGTTTTACAACTTACAATAAATACATACACACAACTCTTAAAACTTAAAAGGGTGAAAATGCCTTGGCAGCCTTCTCGCCTAGCAAGGCATTCAAACTCCTCTTACTTGGCCTTAGCGCCTGACTCCTGGAAGATGAGATTTAAAAACGCAAGTCTAAAGACTCAGTCATTCGTAAACCCTAACCTTGACCCCAATTTAAACTAATTTCTAATCAAGCTTAGTCATCCTTAAACCATTGTCCTTTTGCCAGCTACTACTCGTAGTGGTACATGTGTAAGCTTAAGGTTTAACCTAAACATGCTTAATGTAATCTCTACACATGGCCTATTAGATAAACTTAAGAAATTTTTAAGAAGTTTTCTTATTTCTTCTCTCCTAGTCCTTCTTCTCGTGTAATGCCTTAATCGCATAATAGCACTTGAATTTCAATAGTCTTTCTCGTGAACTACCTTAGTCCTCCACTTCTTCTCGCCTAACTTACCTCAAAATGCCTAGTTCAAAACACTTAGCAACAATTTTACTTCTTTGTTCTTAATTTAGGTACGGGTCTTACAATTTATGTCTCAAAAGGAGAACAAGTATGGTGTTTAGGCGCCAAGAGGTTACTTGTCTTATATATAAGATGATTAAACGACCTATATCGCATAAAGATGCATCTCGCATGGCTTAAATTGCCTATAATGTGGAGACATTCCTTCATCTTTCTTAATGTAAGTTAGTTCACACTCCATGATCATCTCATTCGACCTTCTACGAAATCCTCTATGTAAATAGTAGTAGGATATATTAGTCTACTTTTACTTTGATACTATATAGAAATTATATCATATGGAATTAGAAGTAGTCATTATAACTAAATTTGATAGAAATTCTTTTAGTTCGATCTTGAACTTACCAGGAAACCTCTTTCTTCGCTTACAGTTAGGCGAGAAAAAGGAAAACTTGTGATAAACGTGATCATCATGAATTTAACAACACATAGGTAGGACATGCATCTTTTATCGCATAATCCTAACCTCGACGCCTGTTTAGTCGCATTATTAAAACCTTTTATTATACATCCACGAATGAATTTTGTAATGCATATTACGTAATAGAACATAAACAAGCTTTCGACATTACACATAACAAACAAACAAGCAACACTTTCACCAAACCATCATACCTCGTGCGGTTCTATGAATGCCACGACTCGCTCCAACTGTCACTTCACGCCACCAGATGAGGACGTGCCACCTAGACATCCTTCGCGTATCTCTCTACAAGATAACACATCAAACGCCTAGTGAGCGAAACAAATCCTTCTCACTTGTCTCTTTACAAAGTTCTTTGCTTGAACCTTGGAGACCTCAACTTTTTGCAACAGAAAACAACTCTTAAAGTTAGCTTCATTGCCTAGAATTTAATACTTAGTTGTAAAAAACTTTTACCTTCTAGGCGATGAGCTCAAAAGACAATGCAACGGAATAAATAAACTTCTTCTCTTTATAACTTAACATTTTACACAGAGTTCATAAATTCCAAGTACAATCATTTTTCTTGCAAGTATACAAATAAAACCAAGTTCTACATGCCTTTTTTCTTCCACCACGACGCTTCTCTTGCGTTAAGAAATTTAAGAGTATAAGAGTCCTTTTCTTTCTTCGCTGCTTCAGTTAGGCAAGGTACCTAGAGTGTAAAGTCCTTCTTCTCTTCTTCACCTCGATCACCCAACAATCCCAACTTAGAAGACAACCTTTTGGGCTTCCTTTCCCTGGCTTAGTTCTTCAACTCTTTTGCTCTATAGGCTTGCCCTCATCAACCTAGGTGTGCACTCGTCTTCCTATTGAACCGAGCCATCATCTTTAAGAAGCGATGCACTTACCAACTAACTCCTTAAATGCGAGGTAGGACAACACGGCTCTCGCACCCATAAGTTTACATAACAACCCTGCCTTCCCTCCTTTACTTGGCTTTTATGCTAGAGATCCATCTTTTACTTAGCTTCAACGCCCGATAATCTGGAGAGAAAAAACTTAAAACGTAAGTCAAACGGACTTAGTGAGCGATAAGTTTGCGAAATACCTTTTGGGGAATACAACAACTTCAGATATAATAACAACAAGTTTAGATTACAAAACATAAGATCTCATCGCAACACACACGATAAGTCCATGCACTTAAGTCATCACGTAATCCAAAATCATCACCGTGACCTACAATTCTCCCCTCGCTTGGACCTGGGATTCACATTCAACCTGCATCACAGAAGTTACCTGAGATTTCCACCAGAGTCTCGCCATAATCATTTCTCAGACTTGAGATTCACATTCAACCAGCGTCTCATACAACATTCCTTACCTAGATCTAGGATTCATATTCCTTCAGCATTCAACGTTAATAATACATTACAGCTCACCCCAATTTGGGATTCTCCCCTCACGTAGAGTTGGGATTCACATTCAACCAGTGTCATAGGAGTTACCTGGGATTTTCACCAGAGCCTTGCGATACGTCTCATCTTTCTCACATCATACGATCATTACAATCAGCAAACAAAAAGGTTAGCTACCCAGCTTCCTTTCATAAAATCGTAGGAGTAACAATATCATGTAACAAACATCGACGAAGGAATTATTTCAAACAATCAACAATAGAATACATCTTTCACTTATCAAAATCACAAACACAACATCAAATATTCAAGAGAATCATTCATAAAACATTTTTGCCATTGATGAAAGGGTTACAAATGTTTTGCTTATGAAAGTTACTCAAAACAATCATTCGCTACAAAGATCTTTCACAAAGACACTTGTTTTATTTAAGAAGAATCACTCACAAAAATACTTAACCTCACTTGTTCCTTCTCTGCTTTTGGCTTTCTCTTCTTGCCTAGTGGCTCCCTTGACCAGCCATTCAACACTCGGAGCATTTTCTTGTAATCTATCAGAGTGTTTAACAGTTAAGAAAACTCTTTTTTCCTTTGATTTCGACCTTATTTATAATGTCCTCCCACATCTAAAGGTCACTTGCATGCTTTACATATGTCACTTTACCAATTTGTCGCGTCATGCAGCCAACTCAAAATCAACACATAGGCCAAATATTAGCGATGATTGGACATTCTCTTGAAATAAGAATCTTATCGCTTTGGTAAGCAAAACTCTTTAATCACCTGACTCTCTCTATTACTTTTTGAAGCAACAAACATCTACTTTCTATAGCGAGTTGTCTATTCCAACAAGACACCTACTATTTTTCCACACTCTCTTAAGTGTAGGTACTTATTCTCGCATTACTTTGCTAAATGCCTAACCCTTAGCATCCAACACATGCTTCTTGCTCACCAGCTATTCTTATCGCCTCGCTTACCTTACGCGATAGAACATAGACCCAACCATTTCTCCTCGCTTTACCTTTTCTCCTCTCGCATCCTTTCTCATTGGATATCCCATGCTTATACTTATCCGAGATAACTTTCCCGCAAGACTCCCTTTTTTCAGATTAGGGCCTTACAATGAAAGTACAATATGACTTAGTAAACATAATAGTAAAAACAATCATAGACGTGCAATATATATCCCTAACTTGTTCTTGTAGATTAGTGTGTTTCAAAATGGTGGATCTCATGTCCTTTACTGAGACAATATTAGATTTCTGAACTTTAAGTTGGTTCTCAACAAGTGTGACTGGAAATTGAAGACTGTTAATAACTTTTTTCATCTTGGACTCGGGCTTGGACTTTGACTAGTGTTTCCTATGGATTTTGATGTCCCCCTTTTTCATATTAACTTCTATTGGTAAGCTTGCTACAAAGTTCGCGTTGTGATATGAAGTTGACCCACCATTATTGACATCGATAATATTAGATAGGTGGGGTTCATTCAAAGTTTCATTTGAATTAGTGTTCGTAACTATCTTCTCTTCATATGTGATCTTAATCACCGATGTAATTTTCGATTGGAAACAAAAGAAGTTGATGTAAATACAATAAACAAAATGAATTAAGTCATCATATCTGAAAAAGTTAATTATTAGTGCTTGCGTACCATTGGTGAGTTAAACACTTGGCTATGTATAATATGAAATTTCAGTGTTTAGTCATACACCATCTAAGCACGTGCGGTATGACATCGCCATTTACCTTTACTGTGCTACATTCAATTGTAGGTTTTATAGATTCATATTCCTAAACCTAATGTGCAGTTGAGAAAAACAAATTGTCCATTTATCTAGAAATTCACATGACAAATGATTTATTGCATTAGGAATTAAATCTAATTACCCTATCTAATGTTTGTTTTTTGGGTAATGATGATTTATGCCTTGAGTAATTAGGTTAATCTACTTTTTTTTGAGACTCTGAAAATATAATTGGTACATTTTGACTATTTGTAAGTGAAAATGACTCTATCTAATGATAATGAGTTAGAACACGATGGTTCAACTTCAACATCTATGAACACAAGTAACTCAACTCCAATGAATAGTGGTTTAAGTCGTCATGATCAATCTACACCTATTACATTAGATAGTGATGATAATGAGGAATTACCAAAAAGTAGTCGATTGACATTGGTTGTATGGAATCATTATAAAACACAAAAAATAAATGATGTCATGAAAGCAATATGTAACTATTGTGGAAAAAAAGTTAGGAGGAGAATCTAGAAATGAAACAAAACATTTACATGATCATTTTAAAAAAATTTCTTTACGTAGACAAAGAGACATTAGGAAATCGTGCTTGAGACCCACTAAAACCATGAAAAAAAAATTAGTATCAAATTTACCCCTCTTTGATTATGAAGCTTCTTGAAGAGACCTTGCTTGTGTTATAATTTTACATGAATATCCTATAAACATAGTTGAACACAAATGATTTAGAAAGTTTTTTAGTAATGTTCAATCAATGTTTGAGATGATTTAATTTCAAGAAGTACGATGAAGAGAGAGATAATAAAAATTTATGAAGAAGGGCGAATTTAAACAATTAAATTTTTGGAAAGCAATAAAAGTAGGATTGCCCTTACTACAAACATGTGGATTGCGACAAGCCAGAAGAAGGAATACATGGCAATCCCTGCACATTTTATTGATGATTCTATAAAATATAATATATATTTTATATAAGGTAATTTAATTTAAATATTTTATCTTATAGTCTATTTTTTTTCAACATTTATTAGTTTCCATTTTAACATATTATTATGTAATAATAGGTTTACACATGTGCCGCATCCACGTATTGGACATTTACTTGCTAAAGTATTAATATAGTATTTCGATTGAAACATAGATTGTAAATTGTCCATTTTAACAATAGATAATTGTTCAACAAATGATGCAATGGTTGATATTCTATTAAGAAAGTTAGATTTAAGGACACTTCGATTGCGTGGAAGTTTGTTCCACATTTGTTGTTATGCACACATTTTGAACTTAATAGTGAAAGATGGTTTAACTGTAATTTTTTATGGTATGGAGAATATTAGAGTGCGGTTCATTTTTTGACCATTTCTCCAAAAAGGAAAGAAAAAATTGAGGAAAGAGTTCATCAATTACAATTCCCATGAATTATAAAACTAAGTTTTGATTGTGTTACAAGATGGAATTCAACGTATGTGATGCTCAAAACTACTTTGGAATACAAGGATGTGTTTCTTCTTCAAAAACAACGTGAACCATTATACACGTGTCTTCCTTTCGAGACATATTGAGATTTTGTAAAAGAAATGTGTGATAGATTAGAACCATTTTATGTAAGGTATTGACCGCATTCTGCATTATGCGATGAGATTACACACATTTTACGTTCTAGGTCACGTGATGAAGACTACACGATCAACTGTTACGCATTTTGAGCATCCTTCACTGAAAAGTAGTGACATCAGCCTTGTGTGAGAAAGTTGGCGATTGATTTGACTTTTTCGCCCCATCCAAATTTAGGATAAAAATGAAAGTGACACATGGCGGTATGGAATTGGTCAATTCTCACCGCTAGGCAGAAGTCATCATTGTTGCATGGGAAGTGTCACCGGAGAGGCTTATAAGTAGATGAAGTTTGTTCTTTTTTAAGCTGCTTTTACCTTGAGTTCACCTAAGAAGTGAGAGAATTTCAAGATTTTCAGAGATTCATGACTAGCTTGAATTTTGCAAGGAATTACAAGAAAGAGTGAGGAAGTTCTTGACTAAGGAGTAGGTAAAAATCTAATCAATTGTGAGTGGTTCCTTTTAAAGATATTTTAAAAAATAAAAGGATTTCTAACGTGTTTAAATACTTAAATATATTTCTATGGAAACCCTAATTTATATGATTTCTCTTATGCCTTCCCATTCCATAAAATGCATGTGATTTATAAATGAATAGGATTTAATATGAACTGAAATGATGAAATGAGATGATCTATGTACCCTATGCGATGAGACGAGATTTCCTCACACTTGTTGTTTACTCTAGTATGAGATGCATTATCCTTGCTATATGATCTAGGATAAGATACACTATTCTTGATGTGTAATCTAGAATAGGATGCCACATACTTGCCGTGTGATTTGGTATGTGATACCCTTTGCTTACTGTGTGATCTTGCATTGGAAGACGCGTTATGCATGATGGAATTGATGAAAACTTTCTGAATGCATTGAGATTACTCCGTATAGTTGCAACTCAGTAAAAGAATGTGGTAAATGTTTGAGTTGAGGAAGGGTACAAAGATGTATTTAAATATGTAGAATGATTATGCTATGCGACTATATAATGAATTATGAAAAGTGAGTTCATTTGTGCCTGATTTAAAAGGAAATGATTTTCCATACAATTTATAAATGATTGACGATGAGATTTGAATTGGGTTGATCATCTAATGAATTAAAATGATTTGCTTAATTCATAGTATGTTGGCAATAGCTACAGTATTATTAGATCATAGATTCAAGATTAGATCGATCGAGTTTTATTTTCCTCAAATATAATTATCAAGGGTAAATTTGGATAAATAATTTAAGTTTTGAAAATAATTATTGAAATATTGTAGTTGTGAAATTATTTATAAAAATATGGTAGAATTTGGTTTCTCTTCAATGTCTTAGGTTAAACCCAAAACATTGCTCTCTCCCTCTCCAATACATTACTGATGCTTTTTTTTTAATTTAAAATTTTACGTGCTCTCCATTTATATTCATTTCAATAGTTTTGTCAAAAATTTAAATTTTCTTATTGTCTTTCTTCTTCCAATATGAGAAATTTGGATAAATATTTCTAAATAATTAAATAATTAGATGAACCCTTTTTTAATAATGACCCGTAATTGAAAAATTATATGTAGATTAAAATATTTTTTAACAACCAAATTACATTCATTTAAAAGATAAAAGAAAATCAATGTTTCCACAACCCGGACGTAGTCGATTTTGAGTTGGTTGTCACCTTGACTCTGAACTATATGTTGTTCTGGCTCCTCTTGGTTCTTTGGTTCTTGTTGGTACTCTTGTCGATCTGATACCTCTGCAGGTGCTTCATAGTACAAATATTCGTTATGTTTTCCAAAGCCACATTCGTGTCCATGCTGTAGAAAGTTGATGGACCGACATCCATTTATAAAGACGATAGATTGATCCATGAATAATAATATCCTGTATCGACCTTATAATCATTATATCCTGCTTCAAATGTTTGCATCATCATCATCGGACTACCATAACCAATTTGGCTTTATGTTTGTGTCATAAGAGGCATTTCTTCCACATTATGGTAAACTTCATCGAGTTCAGCTTCTTCTACTCGAACATGTCCCCTATGAATTGGTGGAGGTACAATAGGCAGATCGTACATATTATGTATCTCCTCTATGTACCTCTCATTTTTATTATATATATCAAGGACTTTGTTGTGGATCATTTACAACATCATGAAGTCTTGCATTGTTTGATCTTTGTGAATTATAGACTCCACCCCCAAGAATCTACAGACTCCTCATCTACAATAGCAAATGCAAGGGGGAGAAGATGTTCGTTTGAGTTGACAGATGTGGCTGTTAACAACTTGCCTTGATATTTACCATATAAGTGAGAGCCATCTATTTGAATAACCGATCAACATCAGCTGAAGGCTTATATACAACGATCAAATGCCTAAAATATAGAAGTGAGAATGACATGCCTTTCAATGTTTGTGTCACTCACTCTCGATTCCATGCTTGTTCCAAGATTAGTGTGCTTAATCATATACAAACACTTGGGCAAAAATTTATATGATTCGTCTCAATCACCGAACACTTTGGTCACCTCTTTTCTTTTTACCATCTCATGCTCTGTGATACATGATATCCAAATTTTGTTTTGATTTTGGATTGTAGTTGTGCAATGTTAATCGATGGTTTTTCTTTTACATCATCACAGAACTCTCAGGCCATCATTAAAGAATCCAATTGTATATGACTCTGATTGAGTTCAAAATAAAAACACGTGTGTTGCTTAGGTAATTTAGTAATCTCGAACATACCATGTGATCTTTTCTTTGATGCACGAAGCCTTCATGTGTAGCTTTCTTTTCAGTTCTTACATCAAATTATCTAGATAGTTAGTGTTGATTCGACTACCTCATATGGTGCGTGATTCTTAATGGAAATATATTTTACCATATGTTGAAGTGTTTATTTATCTTGACATATCATTCCCTTATACAATTCTAAATTTTCAACAACCATGGTGGCTAACATTGGGTCGTGCTCACGAATACTATCTATTACATCCATATCTATCTGAGTGAATGTATTTGATAGTAATTCGTGTTCACGACCATCAAAGTCAAACTCTTCAAACTTATCGTCTATTTTTGTTCGAAAGTTCCTATATTCATTATTAGCCACTATTTCTTCAGCGTCATATATCGGTGATGCAACTGGTTCAGAGTCAGGGTCAATAACCTGAGTTCGATCTTCGAAATGACCAAATGGTTCAGAATTCAACCCACTCTACTCACATTGACATATAGATGCACCATCTTCCGAATTGGCATTGCAATTGAAAAGATAGTTTTCATTGCTTGTTCATTTGGTATAGGGAATGACATAAATCTTATCAATCCCGAGGGAGTTAGATTTGGATGTCTATATATAATTTCTATATGATTTATGCGTATATCTTGTTGGGGCAAATATTGACTCGTTTAAAGATAGCTTACTCTCAATCCTATTCATGCATATGCTCATTATTTTGAAATATGAAAGTATACTCTGATACGAATCCAATGCAACAAAAATCACTTAAAACGGAGTTCAAACAAAGGAAAACGGTCAAATTGAAAATTAGGGGTAAATTCGTAAATATTCAAAAGACATGACGCACATTAGCCATCCACATGCACAAAACAACCAAGACATCACGAGTTCGAATCTCAAGTGCTGTATTATATTTTGGATTTTTCAAGCCAAAACGACGTCATTTTGATCATCTTCGCGCGCCTTAGACGTTATGTGTTTGAAACTTAGCAGACGTAAAAATAAAATCAAAATTATTCAAACTTCATACGCGCATAGTCCTCCATTCATCCGCTTCTCACCCTTTGCCACGTGTTAGCCCCTGAAGTTACACGCATCTCCCTCATCTGTAGTTCAAGCCGACATAAACATTATTTTTCTCATTTCTTCAATGGTAATTTGGTAATTTTTGCCAACTTTCCAAAATTTCTCCAAATTTTTGTCAATCTAAAACATGCATGGACCTAGAGGTCATAAGTTCAAGCCCACTTGACGGTTATTTCCATTATTTCCTATATAAACCCCTAAATTCTCATATTTTCATTATCAATTCACCAATTTCTCTCAAATAAACCCTAAAATTCTCCCAATTTTCTCCAATTCCCAAAATACTGTTTGGAACTTATGTCCTAAAACTCGTAGCTTGTAGTTTAAATAATATTCTATTCTATAAAATTGTTATTGAGGATTTATTAGTGAAAATATAATACTAAATCTTGAATCCAATTAACAAAAGCCCAAGGCTATCTAGTGTAGCCTTAAACTTTATGTAGAGACATAAACATAGATCAAGTTCAAGTATATAGACCAAACGATCTATAATATGAATAAGGTTGGGCGCCTTATTCTGGGAACGCTATGGATGCGATCTGTTTTGTAGTTAGTACAAACGATGTGATCTTGAATCATTCATGTAGAGACATGGGAGTGGGGTCATTCCATGTAAAGAGTTTACATAAGCATGGAACCATAAAATAGTCACTTTTAAGTCCTAACACCATTAACTTTATTAAACTGACTATTTCGTTTTTTAATTACATAGGTAACTTCATCTTAATCTTGAGTTAACTATGAACTTTTGTTCAAACGCAATTATCCTTAGATTTGGATAGGTGAGGGCAGCTCAACGACGCTGGCTCAATAAGTCTTCCATTTTAGAGGTAAGACCGGGTGGATGGCTAGGGAAATAGGGTACAAGAGGGAATTCATTCCTACCCGCTTTTGGGTTAGTAGATATGTTGTTCTCTTAAGAACTGAATCCAAGCCTTGAACAAGGGGTCCCACCTTCTCATTCGCCCAAGAGGGACTTGGTTTATAGGTTGGACCTTAAACCAATTGTTCAATAGCGGATCAGTGGGACTTAAGGAACAAGATGTAATCTCGAGGATAAAACAGTATTTTGACCCAACCGAGATTACGAACAACCTATAAGAATTAACTTATTGATCATAGTTATAGCAGATGAAAGTGCAACTACGGGACTTTAGTGGAATAATCCGTTAATTAACGAAGTTGATTAACTCGATTTAAAAGGGTTTAGCCAGTTAATCACAGATCATTGGAGCTCATGATCTATAAGTCCATTAGGTTCCCCTGTTAGTTCATATGTAATTAACTTAAAACAATATGATGGAATAATTTGAATTGTTCGAATTAGGTGAAGAGAGAGAAACTGACGAATAATATGTGATATAGTCGTTGGTTATCAGTTTTAGATAAAGCTTTATGTTTACATGTGATTTGAATATTAAAAATATGAATACGGATTCATCTTCGAAAGCTCAAAATTTATGGAAATAGTCAAAATTGTAAAAAGTCAAAATGTTGACTTTTGAATTTAAGAAGCTAAACTTTGATTGACTTTATATTCAAATGTGATTTGAATTTTAAAAATCTGACTGCGGATTTATGCTAGTGAGGCCAAAATTAGTCAAGATGGACAAAATGGTAAAAAGTCAAAATGTTGACTTTTTATTTGAAAAGTCAAAGTTTGACTTTGACTAGATGGTCAAATGACCATTTTGCCCTTCACTAAAGTTAATGGGAAAATCCAATATTTTGTTGGATAATTCCACTGACTCTTAGTGAGTTATGTAGAAGCTCATGGTGATGACACCAAGCGCACTAAGAGAAATTCAAATGGAGATTTATTCCACTAATTATAAATGGAAAGTGAGGTGTTGAATTTAGGTGAAGTAATTAGTTACATGTAATTAGGTTGTTTAAAGTTCATTTTTCAATTAAGAACTTTTGGAAAAAAAATTATTTTTAAAAATTAAGAATTCTTCCAAAATCAATTTCTCTCCTAAACTTCAAACCTAAATTCCTACCTCTAAAATTCCATCTCTCTCTCAATTTCCTCCACCTTTTATGGGTTCCACAACCTGGTTCTTAATTCGGAGAATGGCGGGATAACTCTAGTGGAACTCTAATCGGGAGGCTTCAAAGATAAGTTTATCAATAATCCTTAATTTCATGGAATTAGGGTCCATTATGCATGTTAACTCACTATTTAGTTAGTTGTAATTAGGGTAAAGTTTTGTTCCTTATTCCGCTGCGCATTTACCGTATTCTATCATGTGGTATCAGAGAGTGAACAATTTTACTCAATTGCATATGGTGGGATTTTTAATTTATTTGATAATTGTGTGGTTGAACTAAAATGGTAGTTTTTGGTTTTGATCCTAAATTAAATGTTTTCTATTGTTTTAATTACTATTAGAGTTGATTCTAGGCTGTAATTATTACACTTGGTGAGAGAAAATCTGGAAATTTGATAAAAGAATAGGACAGACTCGAATTGGCCTTCAGACCCGAGATCCGGCCTGCCAACCCAGTTCGTGACCCGCCAAAGCTTCGCACATGACCCGCTATCCATTCGACCCATACCTGCGCTCCTCATTCAGTTTCTCACGTGCTTGAGCGCTGACCCGGTACCCAATCTGGTCTCATCTCCACCCCGCGTGGTTTGCTGTGCCACGCGTCCGCCCGACCTGTTTCGGCCCACTCTTGAAGCCGACCCATTTGCATGCACCTAGTCTTTTTTGATGGATTGGGCCGGTTCAAGCCCAATCTGTTGGATCTTGGGTCAGTTCAATGGTTTTGGGGCGAATCCAAGTTGTTTGGGGTGTTTTTCAAGCTGGTTTGATTGGTTTGGGAGCTCTTATGTAATTCACCAAATTATTTTTGTAATAATTTAGGTATGAGCTTAATTTATGAGTAAAAAAAATCAATTTTAGGGTGTTTCTAATAATTATGCATGTGATGTATGTTTTAATTAAATTAAATTTTATGTGTATAATGTATGTCATATCGTTTTAAAATCTCATTATAAGTTAACATGTTCATGCATTGAAAGTATGTTATAATTGTTATAATGTATAATATGCATGTTAATTAATTAATATGAAAGTTAATTAATATGATTAATTAATTGGTTAATTAGTTAAATTAATTTTGATTAAATAATTAATTAATTAATCATTTATTTAACTTAATTAAATATGATTTAATTTAAATAAATGAGATTTAATTAGAAGTTAAATAAATTAAAATTTCCATTAATTAAATTTTTTATATAATGGTTATATATTGTTGAAAGAATGTTATAGTATAACCTAGTTCTTTCATAAGTGCTATAAAATGAATTAGACTTTTAAAATCTATAACAAAGATAAATTGCATGCTTACCTAGATTAAAAACATATCAACCAAATTTTTCATAGAATTAAAGTCGATATCTTGTACAACTGGTCACAAGAGGCTCACCTGATTTGATCTTATCAACAAGTCAGATAAGATGACTAAGGTTGGAGGCTCTTAAATTGACGGTTTACGAAACACCTTCTACCTAGAGATCGTAATCAGTTCTTAAGCCTAGTTAACCCCGTTTAATGAGCATGCATGAGAGATATGAGGTAATAAAACTGATTTATCACCTAGACATTGTAGGTTAAAATCCAGTATAAGGGTTATACTTGGATGTTTCACCTAGACATAGGATATGTTTAAGTTAGCTTAAATATGATCCTATTTTTCTGAGTTCACTTTAAAATCGTCTTAAAACACTTCAGCTAGAGAAAAGTTGCATACTTTTAGCTCCAGTGCCCCCAAAAGTTTACACCGTGAGGTCCATGTAGGGCTTTAGGTTGTGCTTATGAGTGGACTCCCTTCGAAGAGTGTCTGTATGGATCAATATCAAGTTGAATAGGAGAAGTCGTTCATAGTAAGCAGGTAAGGGATATGTGACAACACATCCCACAGTCTCATTCATTGGATTGCACCGTGAGATTCCTATAATGCACCTGCTTGTCTGCTCTAGAGTGACATTCCCTTCAAAGGGTTGTATTATAGAATTCGGAACATTGCGAACTCATACATGGATAGGGTCTCTTAGATCGGTTTTCATATTGTCTTTCCACTTTCGGAGCATAATGATTCTTAACTATGAGATCTGAAAATGGAGTGTCACACTTACAAGAATTACTACGTTGTTAGTATGTACTCGACTGAAGAAGTGGTAACTAAGTGCTAAGCGAATATGAGATTTTCAGGAGTTGGCATTTGGTCAAGATTGTCTTGGTTTAAATGAGGAGTAAATGAGTACCCTTCCGTGGAGGTTATTTTAAACCTTTAAAGTATCGTTGCAAAACATAATAATATTGGGTACGTTATTAATATTTTCTAAATTAATTGGTTCTTAAAAGATTGTAGTTTTTCACTAAATAAGTATGTTTTATTTTTCAGCATGAATAACTCAATAGTACAACTTTTAACTTCTGAAAAACTTAATGGCGACAACTATGTGACTTTGGAATCAAACCTAAATACAATACTAGTCGTAGAAGATTAAAGGTTTGTCTTAACTGAGGAACATCCTCAAGCCCGAGCCTCAAATGCTAACCGAAATGTTTGGAAAGCATATGATCGATGGGTTAAGGGCCAATGAAAAGGCCCATGTCTATAGTTTTGCCAAGTTGTCTGATGTTTTGGCAAAGAAACATGAATCCTTAGCCACGACTAAAGAGATTATGGATTCATTGAGGAAAATGTTTGGTCAGCCTTCATGGTTCCTCATACACGAAGTAATTAAGTACATTTACACCAAACAAATGAAGGAAGGGACCTCTATTAGAGAACATGTCTTCGACATTATGATGCACTTTAATATTGCTGAAGTAAATGGCGGTCCCATCAATGACATAAATCAGGTGAGCTTTATTTCACAATCTCTTTCAAAGAGTTATGTACCGTTTTAGACGAACGCGTCTCTGAATAAAATAGAGTTCATCTTGACCACTCTTCTAAATGAGCTCTAGTGATTCCAAAACCTTACCATGGGTAAGGGGAAGGAAGTGGAAGCAAATGTTGTTAGCACAGAGAAAGAGTTTATGGAAGGATCGTCCTCTAAAACTAAAGTTGGACCTTTACAAATGAAGAAGAAGGGAAAGGGAAAGACTCCGAAGAATAGCAAATGAAAGAAAGTTACAAAAGGTAAATGTTACCATTGCAACCAGAACGGGTATTGGTTAAGGAATTCCTCAATGTATCTTGCTATAAAGAAAGCAAAAAGCACAAGGTAAATATGATTTACTAGCTGTTGAA
This sequence comes from Cucumis melo, assembly GCF_025177605.1. Taxonomy (NCBI): domain Eukaryota; kingdom Viridiplantae; phylum Streptophyta; class Magnoliopsida; order Cucurbitales; family Cucurbitaceae; genus Cucumis; species Cucumis melo. Next base: position 18,670,003 of record NC_066861.1, read on the forward strand.
ACGTGCTTAGTGGAATATGATACTTCAACCTGAATACTAGATTCAGAAAACTACTAATCATATTTACTTCTTATTTCAGGAAACTAGTTCTGGAAAAGATTGTAAAAGGTGGAATATCCTCAAAGTTCGAGACATGAAAGGTTATCTCGGCTGAAGCAGTGGAAGATATAAAGTTGTTTGATAGATATATCATACTAAAAGTTTTTTTTATGCTTCTCAAGAAGTTGAGAAATTGAATATCAGTCTTTTGTATTTAAGAACAAATGTATAGATTATTTTTTGAAATCAAATGAAATGTTCATATTTCTATAAAAGTATTTAGTTTTGTTCTATTGTACTTATAAACAACTTATATAAGTTAAGACCAATTGGAGTAAAATTTATCTTTAATGCTGAAATGTTTAGCATAAAAGACAAAAAGGTTTTTTCTAATGCCTATACATGGTACCTAAGATTCGATCACATAAATCTCAATGCGATTGGGAGAGTGGTTAAGAATAGACTTCTAAATTAGTTAGAAGATAACTTTTTATCTTCATATGAGTTTTATCTTAAGAGGAATAATAACCAAGAGATCTTTTATTGGAAAAGATCTCAGTGCCCAAATACAATCAGAGCTCATACATTTGAACCTCTTAGGACCAATGAATGTCAAAGTTCAAAGAGGGTATGAATATTTCATCAATTTTGTTGATGATTATTCAAGGGTTTGGTCATGTTTACTTATCACATTACAAGTCTGATTCTCTTGAAATGTTTAGAGCATTTAAGACTAAAGTTAAGATTCAATTAGGTAAAACTATAAAGACATTTCAATCAAATAGAGGTAGAGAGTATGTAGACTTAAGATTCCAAGACTATTTGATAGAACATGGAATCCAGTCACAACTCTCTGCATCTAGTACACCTAAGCAGAACAGTGTATCAGAAAGAAGAAACTAAGCCTTGTTGGACGTGGTTTGCTTTGTAATGAATCATCAAACCACGTAGTATATTAGTATTGAATTGGATTTCCAAAGACGTTATAGATAAACCTAGATAATCCACTAAAGTAGTTGATAAAACTAGGGAATTTGGTTAGTTACATCATTCTCAATAGTTGAGAGTGCCTCAAAGTAGTGGAAGAGTTGTTCATCAGCCTGACCGTCACTTAGTTTTATTGAAAACTAAATCCTCACACTTGATGATGATTTAATAAAATTGATTGACTTATAAAAAGACAATGAATGATATAAATTATTTATTTGACGTCAAGAAATAGCTAGCTATGCAATTTCGAATAATAGATTTGGAAATGTGCAATGTGTTCTCAGGGATCCAAATAGTTTGAACCACAAGAATAAATCACTAGCCATGTCTCAAGCATCTTATACAAACAAAATGTTGTTTGGATATAAAATGCATAATTCCAAAAGGAGTTGGATTGTCGTAAAGTATATTTTAAAATAGTTTAAAAAATCAAAAGACTACGTGCTCATGTATAGTCCTACGGATTTGATCTTTACTGGATACACTAATTTTGATTTCTAAAGATGCTAGAAAGTCTACATTGAAATAAGTATTCACTCTAAATGGAGGAGTAGTAATGTGAAGAAGCGTAAAGTAAAATTATACTACCTTATCTAGGTAATTGTACTTCGTATTGACGTTGTAATAACCCCGATACTTGTTGAGAAAATCATGGCTCTTTGGTTTACAAAGACCTTCATGGCTAAAGTGTTTGAAGGTCGCCTAAATAGTTTAGGTCTACGAAGTTTGTGAACTAGGACAAGAGGGAGAGTTTTGGGGTGTATGGCCTTGGTTATTGTATTCATATGTTTATTGTACTCATATGATTAATTCTCTCATGGTTAAATTTAACATTGTTTTATCCCACTAGGAGTTTTAGTCCAAGTGGGAGTTTGTCAAAATTTATGTGTTAAAACTCGTATACACTAGAAGAAATATGGGCTTTGATGTCAGTTGGAAAAAATGAAAATGGATCTTTAATGTCACTTTTTAAAATATGGATGTTTAATATCGATTTTAAGCTAACATCAAAGAGAGAGCTTTAATCTCAGTTTAAAACCGACATTAAATCTATGATTAATTTTTTTAATTATTTTAATTTTATAAAATTAAGTTAATAAAGTTAAAAGCGACATTAAACCTAATTTACTCTTGGCATCTCACGATTTTGCTCAACTCTTACATTACTCTCTCACGCTTTTCTTCCCTCTCTTCTCAATCTCACTTTAAGGTTTAGGGCCAAACCACCACCATTAAGACTTCATGGTCAGTCATCCGTCGTGCTTACTAGCACCATGTCGTCCACCGTTGCACTGTCCCAGACCTTCGAAGATCTGTTATCCATGTTGCGCCGTTCAATATGTTCAAAAATCTACCGAACACCAAGCTGGCCACCTCTTCGTCGTCCATTACTTGATACCTCGTATTCTTTAGTCGACGATTTCTGCTCTGAAACATTTTCATTAATTCACGGAAGGTATTCAATTAGATGGTGAAGTTGGAGTCATCGTCGGTCGGCAACAAAGGAGAGTGACGATGATCATTCCAGTTCCAGTTCATTGTTTCACTTAAGGAAAGGTTAGCCATAGAGAACTATCTTCAATTTTGAGTTTAAAATTCCGATTTCAGATCCCAGTAAAGACGTTAAAGGTTGGGTAATGAATAATAGAGAAATCTCGTACACCTTTGGTCCTGATAAGGTGGAAAGAGGTATTAACAACACATTATTTTGATCTTGTCTGTCGTGCTCATCAGGTAATCAGCAACATTTTTTCCCCTTCCTCATTTTGCTCATTGATTTCTCTTCTCTAAGTTTTGAGATACAAATCTTGTTGGCTTAGGTTGTGGAGGATGGATATGAATTATTTGTCGAGAGACAACTTGTCACAATATTTTTGACCCCTAACAACTGTGGTGAATTTGATAATGTCGGTGCACTAATGAGTGTTGATGAAGAATTAATGTGCTCTCTCTAGATTCTTAAGCCAGTTGATGAAAATGGTAATAAAGTCATAGTGCCAACAAGAACGTAATTGCATAATGGATTTTGTACCGGGTTTTCTACAGTAAACTTATTATCCTATTTCTTCTTGTTCTGGTAACTTGCTAAGGTACTTGATACTGTATATTGTATTGATACACTACTTTATTAGCATCGTTGAATTGGCATAAAACTCTAGAGAAAATATTTGTAACCTAGGGGTTCGATACCTCCACCCCACACATTATTCAAATGAACCATGGTTTCTTATTTAAAATAGAGAAGTTCAAATCTTTTGATAAAAAAAATGTTATCTGCAGGCCAAGCACTTTCTCATGACAAACTCTAAGAAGAATTATAGTATGTGTGTGTAATACTTGAAAACCGATAGCATAGTTTTATGGGAATGAGACTATTTAAAATTGAATCATAAATGAATATTTGTTGTAATGGAGTCACACTCAAGCACATAGAATGATAAAGCACTACATTCCCAATGAAATCTTTTAGACTACAGGCCTGCTTGTGCATGAAATATTGAAAATTTCTTGAACTTTACTTCCTAATAGTGGCTAGGAATGGACACGTGCTTGCTCAGATCGGTTTCTCTTCTTACTGCTGTGTACTTCAACCTGAAAGATATAATGCTTAAATTTTACACACATACCCATTTTACCTGTTTAGCTAAAGGAACTGATTTCAAATAAAGTTGCTCAGATTCTAAACTTTCTACCACTTACAGAGAGAGAAATTATGTATAGTGTGAGCATTGGTGCCTATCCTGAAATTGGAGAAAATGTTTGATTGAAGGGGACAGCCAAATGCAATGGATCAACCCATATTTTTCTGTTTCATTTTATCATTTTTTTCTTCTTCATCTTATACGTTTATATTTGGAGCATGATTGTAGAATATAACATTGACTAAGATTTTCATGTTGTGGCCAGATTTCCATCTAAGAAACCTTGGAGTTTTTTTGGTTTTTATTATTGATCATTGACGGTATATATTTTCCTACTTTTGATTTTCTCACTTGAATTCTTGACTTTGAGAGATTATTTAATGTATAGTTGGTATTTGTGGTTGTCACTTTCATGATGGTTTCCTAATGGTTCGATGTGTGATGGAGAAGATCTAATGTTGGATTAACTATGCATCTAACCATTATAAGAGTTTGTAACTACATTCTCTTATAACTACATTGTTTAGGGAAATAAATTAACTAAGGATATAGTTGAGATTTTAAGATAACAAGATTTGTTGTGCTTGTGGCCAGATTCGTGCTTGTTTTTTTAATTGTAGTATTCCTTCCTAATAATGATATTTGCCTTGATTTTTGGCAGGTGGCTTCAGTGATTGCTGAAAATCTTTTAATAAGCATACAACTCATAGCTAATCTATTCAAGAATTCGGGTTATTACAACTAGTTTCAGAAACATCGTAGTGAGGTTTGAATTTTACACATAATTTTATTTTTTCCTGTTTGAAATACTTGTGCAATGTAGATTAGATGTATATTTAAACTAATACATTAAGTAATAGTTTGTCCTATTTGTGTTTGCTAAGTTTCAACTAATACGTTTCACTGGTTGCCAACCTTGCATTTCAGACATGGAAGGAAATGAAAACTGAGAGCTCAATATTTATTTTTGTGCTTACGTGATAGATTTGTTATGCGTTGTAGTGATGTGGGTGTTTCCTTATTTTCTAGATCTTTAACTACTAACGTTAAATATTTTTGTAGATTCTTGATGCATTTTCAAGTTGTTACTCATCTACTTAGGATCTTTGAAATAGTTTTATTTGAATTTTTTTAAAATTTCCTCAACAATACCAATGTTTTTTGAAAGCCACAAAAATTATTTGCAAATTGATATAGTAGCAACTGATACCGACAACTTGTGCTCTTAGAAAGGATGGGTAGAATTTTGGCTTATGAATTTGACGTTGTTGGTAATTTTTCTTACATCCTAAATGAAGCACAGTAATGATAATACTGATACGCTTTCTCAACTTGAATGCATTTCTGTTCTTGAGTTGAATAAAAATTTCCGGTTCTAGAAATATGTTTCCTTTGCCCATGTTTTTTGTAATTCTCAACATATTCTTGTTCTTGTCTCTCGTTTCACTACTATTTAGCATTTTCAGAGTCCTTTAGTCTGTTGCAAGAAGTCTTAGTACATAAATATATATTTTGTTATGAACTTTTTTGTAATACTGTATTTCCTTTCATATATGTTCGATTTCAAAGAAGACCCTTTTTTTTATCTCTCCATGCCCTCCCACATGGACGAGTAAGTGGTAAAATATTTATCCCTCAGTTTCCATTAATTTTTCTTTATATTTTAAAATTGGTTTCTTTCCTTTGTGTGTTGTGTATTGATGAAATGAAATTTTAATTTGGTTTCTTCTTTCCTTTTTTCCTTGAGTTTTTTTGTTCTTAGTAGTTTTTTGGCCTTTCACAAAATGCTAGAGTTGAATTTCCACGATGAGAAAAGAATAGTGTTCCATTTCCTTCTATGTTTGTTTACGACACTCAATTGTCACTCCACTACACATCTATTTTTGGGATACTATTTGCATTATCTTTGTTTATGCTTTACTGTGCTTTACTACACCTCGCTTTATTTTGTATGTTTCTCTACTTTATTGGGCTTGTCCTTTCCATCACCATATACATGCCATTTCCTGTCTCATACACAAACTGATTAATTCAAGCTAATAGAGATTAATGCAACCACTCTTTAAAACTCAAGGAAATAGTTTTACAGTGTAGATAGATCTTTATACTCTTTTCGAACTTTGTTTCTCTTGGTTCAACAATGCAATATGTATTCTCTTAAAAGGCTTTTGTCTAATAGATTGTATTTTTGAAATGTATTGCTTGCTCTTTAAAATCTAAAATCCCTCAAATAATTTTTCTTTGAATTGAAGAAAATTTATGGTTGTAGGATTCACAGGGACTTCCTCCATGTCTTTCTTTGAGGGAATTTAGATGTGGAAAGAAGAAACTATTCCCAAGGTTTTCTAATTGATTTTCCATGTTCTAATAATGTTTAGTTTTGTTTGAAGGTTATAAAATTTGCTCTTTGTTGGTTTTTTTCCTTTTCCCCAGAAAGAATTTGTTAAACAATATGAGACTGTTGTGAATTCTCATGGCGAAAGTAAGTAAAATGGTTATTTGAAGTCTTTTAATAACAATTTCGACTTTTTAGTTAAAAGGTATATCACCTTGTTTGACAATTCTTTTGGTTCGATTTGGATAGTTTGAAGTTTTAGCTAAATAATCAAAATGAATAGGATAAAAGGAAAAGGGAAGATGGAGCTAGCTAAGAAATTATTAATGTTTTGTATTTATCTTTATTTTTTTCCCTTTTTTTTGTTGTGGTTTTGCAGTATTGGTTGATGTTGAGTATGACCCACTGATTCTCAAAGAACAGAAAACAAAACTGATGGGGCTCAAATTTATTGATTCATTATTTATGCAAATGGAGAATCTAAATGAACTGAATGTTTTTGTTATCTTGACCTTTTTTCTCCAGAAATTAATGTGCTTCAATCTATAAGATGAGAAAGGAATCTCTATTTTGTTTGTTGTTCAGATTTCTTTTCTCATACTTCAAATTGTGAAGGTCTCTTTGCAGGTTTGTATTATTTAAAACTTTAATCAATACCCCATTTGTTATTTGATTATTAACAGTCTTTTTGGGATCATACTAAAGTTAGGAGAATAGTCAAATTGCTACAAGCACTATAATGACAATCTTCATAAAAGACTGTTGTTTTTGGATTTGGCATATTGGTTCTTGAACTCTTGACAGAACAAAAAGCACTTGATGTTTTCAATGGTCAAATGCGAAAGGGAATGATCCTCGAATGGGTAAGTCTTTTTTTTATAGCATCTGCTATATTAGAATATATGTGAAACTTTTTCAGTAGGCTACTTAATTTAGTATTTCGATGTAGTTTATTCTGATGACTGACCTACAAATAGTACAAAGGAAGCTTTTGAGAAAGTCATTTTCATCAAAACTCTGGAGACTAATGCTCGAACAGAGGGTAACTACCTTTTCATATATTGGGTTTTAACTGTTTTTTTTTTGTGAAGATGTGCATCCTTAATCGTGTTAGCTTCTCTTAAGTCAATTTCAATGTCCTTTTAATTGCTGTAAATAAATTTTTTAATGCTTCAGTAGTCAAATTAAATGGTTTATTTTGATATTGCTTGTAAAATGATTGAAGACATTGGGCTGAAAGCGAAGCGATTGTGTAGATAGTCAGGCTATTGTTGTAACGACCCAACTTTCCGGACTAAGCTGAGGTCACTACGTAGTACTAAGACTCGACAGTAAAACACACAAGCTCATAAAAGACTGGTTACAATTCATTAAAAACGTTTAAAATATCACAAAAAGCAATTTCGGGCCCTATTTTAAATCACATTCCCGAGAATTTCAAAATATAGTGCTCAAATCATCAAACACAAAACCACAAACCAATTGTTCTAACCATGACTCGATCTGACAATGAAAATAGCGAGTAAAAAAATACATCAGTGGAAGCATAACGAAAACCAGACGCGTCCATATGGCCTTCATGCATCCTTCTTGCCCCTCGTCGGTCTGCCCCTCGCTGTACCCTTACCTGAAAAGTTAAAGAGAAAAAGGGTGAGTATAAGATATACCCAGTAAGGGACACACTAATGGGTCCGTTAGGGTAATAACAGTTAACTTCTTATTTAGGAGTACCCTACATAAACAGTCTAGTGGTTCCGTAGAACGCACACATCAGTCTCGTGATCCCAAAGGATGCACGAATCAGTCTAGTGATCCCGAATGATACACATATCAGTCTAGTGATCCCGAAGGATGCACATATCAGTCTAGTGATCCCGAAGGATACACATATCAGTAAGGTACAGTACCCCATATATGAAGCTAACCGTTACCCACAGCCTATACTAAACCATCTACAACAGTCACACCCCGATAACGTTCAAACTAACAGTTTAGTCATAGGCTTAGCCAGTCAGACAATATAGGTTTAAACAACTATCTCCTCAGTTGCTATATGCATATCCAATTCACACATCATTGTGACATTTCTTTAAATCCAGTCAACTAGTCAAATCCTCACTTTGTAAAGTTACCTGACGATACTTCGACTCAGTTCAAACCCTAGTGTATCCCCAGGTAATCTATGTTATGCGTAACGCCCACATTATACCTGACAATCATATTCAGTTTATAGCACAGTTCAACGGCGTATACTCAATGTACACGAGAGGTTCTCGGACTCTTAATCCTTCGACGACATAACTCCATAACCAATATCCCGACAACAGACTTCAACTTACATAACATTAAGACTTTATAGTCCATCGAAATACTATTCTAGTTCACAACGTAGCCTACCGACATAACTACAATACATAGAACATCCGAGCATCGGTGTCTATCCGTAAACAACTCATTACATATGATAGCACATAAGCTACAACTAACGGTCACGTTACCTTTAATCAGTCAAGAGCATATAAGTGATATGTATTAGTCAAACGTACGTCAATCCATTCAATACCGTTACTAACGTATAATTCCCATGTGGGTTACTACGTTCCCAGCCTCGATCCGAGGTCCAGTAGTAAGAAATCCCTTATCTAAAATTTGGCTATACTCCTTGATCGAGTCCGCGTCCAACAAATCCACCTACGAAATCACAAGGATTTAAACGATGACAATAGAAGAAGTCACTTTTAAGTCGTTCTAAACATCATCCTGTCGACTTACCTGAGTAAAAGAGAGCTATCTCCAATTAAGCCTGTCGTGAAACCCGAGAACTTGAGTGTCAACTCTCTGATACCTTCAAGGAACGAAAGGTAGTACCATGTCTTGTTCCAATACCTAAACTCAAATCGGCTATAGTAACATTAGGAAACTCACTAAAATAATCCTTACCAAAGATTCACCGGAACACGATGTGGAAAGAAAATGGCTTAGGTAGCTCGGCTCGGCTTGGCTTAATTTTTCGGCTCAGCTCGGCCTAGTGCTCGGCTTGCGGCTCGCGGCTCAGCTCAGCTTGACTCTCGGCTCGCGGCTCGTGGCTCGCTTCTCGGCTCAATCCTCGACTCGGCTTGGTTCGCGGCTCGGCTCAGTTCTCAGCTCGGCTCAGTCCTTGGCTCAACTCGTGGCTCGACTTGGCTCAGTTCTCTGCTCGCGGCTCGGCTTGGCTAGCTCACGACTCGGTTCGGCTAACTCACGGCTTGGTTTGGCTCAAGTACGGATGGCGGCTCGGCTAGCTCGGCTCAACTCAGCCGACTTGGAGCCGATTTGGTTTCCACACGGCAACAAGCACACGACGACGACGACAGGGAAGATTTGCCCGGTTACCTACGTCGATACGAGATGCACGGCGGCCGATGCTGCACAACCGAGGCAGAGACGACCGATGGTTGGTCGTGCGCGTGGAACCAAAAAGAAGGACGGTCGGAGAAGGGCTGCCGCTGGATGTCTTCACGTCAGTGATGTGCGGCTAACGGCGTACGAGGCAGAGACGGAGACGAAGTCGGAGACGGGGACGGGGACGGAGACGGAGTCGAAGACGGGGACAGAGACGGAGTCGAAGACGGGGACAGAGACGGAGACGGAGATGGGACGGGTGCGTGAAGAGAAATGGATGAAGGGGAGGCGCCGTCGGCTACGGGAGAAGGAAGGAGAAGGAGAAGAAAAAAACACGGGGGAAGGGGGCGCGCGGGAGGGATTAGGGTTTTGATTTAAAAAAATATATATATATATATATTATATATATAAAAATAAAATAATAATAATAATAATATAATTAATAATAATAATATAATTTATATTATATTATTATTATATTAATTTATACTATATTATATAAAAAAAGTTCATACCCTTAAATTTCTTTTTCTTTCCTCTTCAAAACCAACCAAAATTTTAACACCAAAAAATTTAAATCCCGAAAATTAACATAAAAAACGATAAGATTTACCTCGAAATTTGGGGCGTTACAATTATTGAAGATTGAAGACTAAGTAGACGTTTAGAATTTCTTATTAAAGTCTTGTATTAGGATCTTCTTCATGTACTGTTGTAGAATGTATATATAAATACAATATTAAGATTTCATTTTTGTGTACAAATGTAAAAGACAAATATTATAGTTTTTAAAATAATATTAATTTTATTAATTTGTTGGAGTGAGGACAAATATTTATTTACATGGACTCAGTTTCGGTTTATAAAAAATGGACAATGATGAAACAATTTAATAAAAATAAAATTGAAAAAAGGGCCCAGAACAAGGCCTTTAATGTCGGTTTAGAAACGACACCGAAGGCATCTTTAGTGTCGGTTTAGAAACGACATTAAAGACATCTTTAATGTCGGTTTGAAATCGACATTAAAGGTCAACCAACATTAAAGTTCTCCAATAACACTGTCAAAGATGTCATTTTATAACCATTAAAGCCTAACCAACATTAAAGACCTTTAATAACGCTCGTAAAGATGTCGGTTGCCAATCGACACTAAAGACCTTTAATGTTGGTTTTAAACCGACATTAAAGGCCAAATTTCTTGTAGTGATATTGTAGTATAAATAATATTTTATTCAATAAAATGGTTATTGAGGACTTGTTAGTGAAAATAGAATACTATAATCTTGAATTCAATAAACTAAGGTCCCGAGGCTATCTAGTATAGGTTTAAACTTTATGTAGAGACATAAACGTGCATCAAGTTCGAGTATATAGCCCAAACAGTCTATAGTGTATGAATAAAGTTGGGTGCCTTATTCTGGAAACGTTATGGATGCATGATGTGATCCTGAATCGTTCATGTAGAGACATGAGAGTGGGGGCATCCTATGTAAAAAGTTTACATAAGACTGGAACCATGAAATAGTCACTTTTAAGTTATAACACCGTTGATTTTATTAAACTGACTATTTCGTTTTTTTGATAACCTAGGTAACTTAATCTTAATCCTGAGCTAACTATGAACTTCTGTTCAAATGCAATTATCCTTAGATTTGCGTAGGTGAGGTCAGCTCAACGACGCTAGCCTAATAAGCCTCCCATTTTAGAGATAAGACCGAGTGGATGGCTAGAGACATAAGGTGCAATACGTTAAGTAGATAGGTTGTTCTCTTAAGGACTAAATCCAAACCTTGATCAAGGGGTCTCACCCTCTCATTGGCTCAAAAGGGATTCGATTTATAAGATGAACTTAAATAAACTGTTCAACAGTGGATCAACGAGACTTAAGGAACAAGATGTAATCTCGAGGGTAAAACGGTATTTTGACCCAATCGAGATTACGAACAACCTATGAAGGAGTAACTTACTGATCATGGTTATATCAGATAGACAGAAATATATCTATAGTGAGGGGAGTGCAACTACAGGATTCAGTGAAATGACTCATTAGTTAAAGAATGTTAATTAGCTCGGTCTAAAAGGGTTTAGCCAGTTAATCTTGGATCGTTGAAGTCCATGATCTATAGGCTCATTAGGTGAAAAGTGAGAAACCGACAAATATATGTGATATATATTTGAAAAGTCAAAGTTTGACTTTGACTAGAATGGTCAAATGACCATTTTGCCCTTGACTAAAGTTAGTGAGAAAATCCAACATTTTGTTGGATAATTCCACTAACTCTTAGTAGGCTATGTGGAAGCTCATGGTGATGACACCGAGCCCACTAAGAGAAATTGGAATGACGATTGATTCTACTAATTGTAAGTGGAAAGTGAGGTGTTGAATTTAGATGAAGTAATTACATGCAATAGTTACATGTAATTAGGTTATTTAAAGTTTATTTTTCAAATATTTGAGAACTTTTGGAAAACTTTTTTTATTTTTAAAAATTAAAAATTCTTCCAAAATCAATTTCTCTTCCAAACTTCAAACCTAAATTGCTACCTCTAAAATTCCATCTCTCTCTCCATTTCCTCCACTTTACGGTCCCACAACTTGGTTCTTAGTTTGGAGAATAGCGGCACAACTCTATTAGAAGTCCAGGATCGTGTTCGTGAGGAGATTTCATGGAATCGAGAGGCTTCAAAGGTAAGTTCATCGATAATCCCTAATTTCATTTGATTAGGGTGCATTATGCATGTTAACTCACTAATTAGTTAGTTGCAATTAGGGTAAATTTTCGTTCCTTATTCCATTGCGCATGTACCGTATTCTTTCAATTTCTTGATAATGGAGGACTAAATTCTTGAGATAAGTGAGCTTAGGATTAATCCTTTGAGAATTTCTATTCTTTAAATTTTTCATGTAATTAGGGTTTGATTCAATCTTGATTTTGATGTAAATTTTTGTTGGAATCCCTATTTTTTTTTGTATCAAGAATTAAATCCATATCTCAATTTTAATTATTCTTGTCAAATTCACTCTTGATTACAATTTTGATTCAATCTTTGTATGCAAGATACTTAGGTATGACAAGTAATGCGAGATTAATTGGATTACTTTTCTCTACACAAAAATTTATTTGATTTTTGATTCTTTCTCTCCAATTCTTGAAATTGAATGATGCTTGATGAATTTTCCTTGACCTTGGCACTTTTCTTTAATTAAAATTAATTGCATAGTGAGTGCACAATTAATTTCTAATTAATTCTTGATTTGCCAAAATTGTGAAGGAAACTTCTACTCTTTTTTTAAATAACAAGTTAAGGGCTTTAGTTAATTTTGCAAGAATTAAACTAATTCCCTATGGAAATCATCTCTTTTCTTGTCTTGATCAAGAACCTCTCTTAATTAAGCATGATTCAATTATTAATCATCTTTGATTCAATGATAAGAATAGATTAATAGCCTAAGCCTATTCCTCACTTTTCTTATTGAATTTCAATCTTTAATTTTTTTTCTTGTGAATTGACTTGCAATTTAAAGTTTTCGTTAATTCTTGGTCCTTATTGAATTCCTCCAAATTGTTTTCAAAGCTTTTCTTTTCTTTTTGTTACTAATCTCATCTCTTTAAAGCTTTTATTCAAAAAATTTTACTTAGCCTTACTCTCTTGGGTTCGACACCTATGCTTGCACCTATCTATGGTAAGAGTAAGGGTAAACTACAAATATTTTTTTTGTCGAAGCGAATCTAGGTAAGCATCCTTTTTCAACAAATTTAATTTCCGAACGTACTTGAGTTTAATAACGACCTTAGCTACATTTCATAATTCTTTACGCATAGAAAATTGCCTTTGTCAAAAATGGCATCGTTGCCAAGGAGTGCAACATAGCATATTTCTTGAATCTTTGTGTACAGATTTTTTGTTAGTATTTTTAGAAAAGCATATTAGATTTTTAGTCTTGTTTTTATGTAAAAAAAAATTGCATGCTATTTTCTTTTTCTTTGCTTTCTTTGCTTTCGAGTTAATAGCCTAAATAGTCTATAGTGTATGAATAAGGTTGGACGCCTTATTCTGGACAAACATTATGGATGCAGCCTGCTCCGTAGTTAGTACAAATTATGTAATCCTGAATCGTTCATGTAGAGGCATGGGAGTGGGGGCGTCCTATGTAAATGGTTTGCATAAGACTGGAACCCCGAAATAGTCACTTTTAGTTATAACACCGTAAACTATAAACTGGCTATTTCAATTATGATGACCTAGGTAATTTGATCTTAATCCTAAGCTAACTATGAACTTCTATTCATTTGGTAGTATCCTTAGATCTGCATAGGTGAGGGCAGCTCATCATCGCTGGCCCAATAAGCCTCCCATTTCAGGGATAAGACCGAGTGGATAGCTAGAGACATAGGGTGCAAGATGGAATTCACTCATACCCACTTCTGGGATAGTAGATAGGTTGTTCCCTTCAGGATTGAATCCAAGTCTTGAACAAGGGGCCCCACCTTCTCATTGGCCCGAGAAGGACTCAGGTTTATAGGTTGGATCTTAAACCAATTGTTCAATAGTGGATCAGTAGGTCTTAAGGAGCAAGATGTAATCTCGTGTGTAAAACGGTATTTTGACCTAGCCAAGATTACGAACAACCTGTGAAGGATCAACTTACTCATCATGGTTATATCAGGTGGACAAAAGTATATCTATAGTGAGGGGCGTGCAACTAAGAGTCTTTAGTGAAATGACTCTTTAGTTAACGAATGTTGATTAAGCTTGGTCTAAAAGAGTTTAGCCAGTTAATCTCGAATCATTGGAGCCCATGATCTATTGGTCCATTAGGTTCCCCTACTAGCTCATATGGATTCAACTAAGGACAATATGTTGAAGTAACTCGAATTGTTCGAATTAGGAAAAGAGAGAGAAATCGAAAAATATATAAGATATAAGTCGGTAGATATAAACTTTAAGCTTTGTGTTTAAATATGTTTTAAATAAATATGAATATAGATTCATATTTAGAAGCTTGGAAAGTTTTGAAACGGTCAAAGTTGTAATAATCAACATGTTGAATTTTGACTTTGAAAAACAAAACTTTAACAGGAATTTATATTCAAATATGATTTGAATTTTAGAAAAATGAATGCGGATTCATACTCGGGAGGTTAGAATTAGTCAATACGGGTAAAATAGCAAAAAGTCAAAAAGTTGACTTTTGACTAAGAAAAGTCAAAGTTTGACTTTGACTTAATTGGTCAAATGACCAAATTTCCCTTTGACTAATTTCCTTATTAACTAAATGTTAGTGGGAAATGTGGCAGCTTAAAATGAATTAGAAGCCACTAATTTCATTAATAGTTAATGGATTAATTAGGTGTTGAGATTTTATGAAAAATATTGCATGCATTTTGCATGTAATTTTTTCTATATAAACTTCTTATTTCAGAATGAGAAAAGGATGATGATTTTCATAAAAATCATCTAAACAATACACCTACCTCCATCCTTCTCTCTAAAAGATTTACTTAACAAAAACGAGTCCCACAACTCAATTCTTGGTCCTGAAATTAGTAGGTCAACATAGTGGTTGTCCTATGCTCGTGATCTACAGGCAGAGAAGTTTTTAGAACGAAAAAGTTGAGAACTACAAAGGTAAGCTTATCGTTTACCTTTTATACTCTTCATTTAGGTCTATCATTTAGTTGCTGCTTGTTTATTTCTAAATCGTTTAGATGCATATAGAGTAAAGCATGATCCTTTTCTTCCGCTGCTGCATGCTCTTTGTTGTTTTTCCCATCACTTTTCCACACACCCCCCCCCCCAAATCATTAAGTAACACATACTCAACAAATGGTTTTAGTCATTCAAAGAACATCAATAGTAGAACTCCATAGCTCAACAAATCAAGTATTTGATATTCCCCCAACTCATACATTTCTAAAGCCAACAACAACTACTGAAAATATCTTTTTCCACAACGCACAAACGTTTATTGAATAAAAGAGTTTTTGCAACTTTACCAATGTTTCTACAACATCTGAGTTTACGGGAGTTTGATCTTTCTTCCTATGTGCTTTAGTCCATAATACGACCCTTGTCAATGATGACGAGTTCGAACGATTTTTTTCTTCAAAAAATGCAATGTAGTTAGATATAGTACTAGATTTAAGAATATCATTATATTTTTAACTTTGAATAATCAATACCATATCTTCTGCCAATTGAGTATAACCCTTATGGCTACATGTATGTGGAAGTTGTCTCTTCTTCATTGATTTAAACTTTTCACTTTCAACCTAATCAAACACAAATGGATTAATCATCAAAAGCATTAATTTTACCTATATATGTCTTTTAAAACAAATGGCATTGACTTACCTTGAACCTTGCACTCTTCTTTTCTTTCACAAAGTCCCTCTAATCTTACATAGATTGTATATTGGACGGCTTCATTTTACAGAGCTCTTCATTGTTGGAAATTGATTGAATTTGTTTCACCATTCTTGATTTTCTGCTCTTCACAATCTACCCATCTTTTGGAAAGAATATATTTTTTGTCAATCTTTTTTCACATTGTATCTTAACTACAATATTAGCCTTCAAGAGAATCAAGAAGATGAGAAAAATAAAACATAATAATACTATTGAGATACAAAAAAGAGAAGACAACAAAAGCCCATATTATAAGAGGATGATAACAAACAACAAACATGACAATGCTATTGGAATAATGGAAGAAAGACATACAATGTGTACCAAACTCCTAGATGTAACGAAGTGAACTCGATATAAGTTATACTAAGCCAAACTCCTAGACATACAATGTGTACCAAAGTCCCTCTAATCTTACATAGATGTAACGACCTAACTCCTTATACTAAGCCAAAGTCATTACTAATTTAAAAGATAAGTAAAATTTCTTAAATTTAAAAATAGAAAATAAAACAAAACCTCAAATATTCACTAAAAATTTAAACAAATGTATGTAAAGATAAAATTAAATAAAATCCTAACTCGGGCCTTATCTAGATTTAAGGAAAAAAAATAAAGTAAAAAGTGCATCTGATCAATGTCATAAAGTGGAAGCAAAAAGATCCCTATGACTCGCCACGGTCACTTCTTGTCATTCGCCAACTTCCCTCTGTCCTTACCTCTACCTCTACCTAAAAAAAAATTAAACAAAAGAGTGAGTATAAAAATATACTCGGTAAGGGACCCACTACTAGTCCCGCTAGGTGCCTGTTAACTTCCTAGTAGGGTTCTGTAAAGTGGTACCCTTAAACTGGTACGTTTCCAAACACGTGCAATCTGTGATCCCGTAGGAACACATCTAGTCTTTGGTGAACCCAAAGGAACACCTAGGACAACTGGTCTTTAGTGTACCCAAAGGAAACACTAAGACGATGGGCTATGAGTGACCCTGTCGAATCACTCATAATCATGTTTGTGTCTATGTCATACTGAATTGGTGATTCCGTCGGACTATACAGTCATAAAAGGTGCTGATCCCAAAGGACACCAATGTGGGTACGACTCTAATAGCTAAAGTTAACAGCACATCCTAACCATAGCATGTAACATAGAATACATTATCATAAGCATGACATAAGTATCGATCATGTCATTTTAAATCAAACATTATTATCAAAGACATAACACAGTCATCATCATCAGTATACTACCAGCAATAAACATGTTAACAACTATCATCATCAAACACCCATATAATGGCAGTCATTATCAATAGCATCCAGTTATACATTTTAACTATCACTAATGCATAACAATAAGTACATGCGGTCTCTTAAATTTAGTTCGAGGGTCTAGTAGTATAATCTCTTACCTAGAGACTAGTTAAAATCGAGATTTTCCTAACAGTCGCAGTCAAACATCCCAAGGGAAAATCCTAAACAGCAAGGGTAAAATACTAAGTAAAAACTCAATTGCAGTTAAATTAGGATCCAAAAATGTAGTTACTTCAACTTACCC
Source organism: Cucumis melo (assembly GCF_025177605.1). Lineage (NCBI taxonomy): Eukaryota > Viridiplantae > Streptophyta > Magnoliopsida > Cucurbitales > Cucurbitaceae > Cucumis > Cucumis melo. The sequence continues at coordinate 18,687,360 of NC_066861.1, forward strand.
AATGTTGAGGTAGAACCCGGCTTATCCTTGGTTGGAAAAAACCCACAGCTCAAACTTTCGAATAAAGTCTAATTAAATAATCCAAAATTAAATCAATTAGGATCCAAAAATAATCTTTGATGGGTATACCAAAAACCCAATCAAAACTTACCATAATAGGTGAAAAAGCAAAAGAATAAGCTAAGTGGCTAAAAAATGGCTTGGCTAAGAAGAAACAACTAGGCAGCCCAGCTAGAAGGCTAGGCGGCTCGGCTGGAAGGCGAAAACGACTCGAGTAGGCGGCTTGGCTGAAGTCACGTGCAGCTCAACTTGGTTCACGAATGGGTGGCTCGGGCGACTGTGGAAGGCTCTGCTTCAAGCAAACGCACGACGCACGACTCACTCAGACGGCTCGGTGACACGTTTGTTGCAGACAATCGACTCGAGCAGAGATGACTTGGACGAGTACGAAACCAACGACTGACAAACGAAGCTTGGCAGCGCTCAGGTGTTTGACTTGGCTGACGATCAACGATCGATGAGGCTCGTCGACGGTTGTCGGGCGGAGCGACGCGGTCGACGGCGAAGGAGACGCAGAGAAAAGTGTGGTTGACGAAGCGACGACATGCGTGACGCATGAATCGCAACTTCACGTTCGCAGCTTGCAGAACGGCCAGCTAACGGCATGGCTGACGAGTGCAAACGGCGATAATGGAAGAGACCGGACGGCTTGAACGGCTCGACGGAGGGCGAACGATGGCTAGCATTTCACGAAGACGGCGGGGCTATGGAGGTGGCAGCAGCGAGTCCTTAAGAGGCCAGGGTTTTTTCCAAATTAGGGTTTTTTTAAAAAATGGAAGGGATGAAGTGCACAACTCCCCATGCTCTATTAAATAAAAATGATAATAATATTATTACTATTATCTTTATTTCTCTCTCTTCAATTAAAAACCCATCAAATCTCCTCTTTAAGCTCAAATTTCCCTCTCTCTCCATACCAATCATCTTTATCTTTCAAAAATAAATATTTCTACCTAATTATATTATCCACATAATTTAATTATTTTACCTTCAAAATTTAATTAATTATACAATCAAATATATAATTAATAAAATTTTCTCAAATACAGTCAATTAATTCATAAACTCCAAACACTACAACAATTAGATATTTTCCTAATATCTAATAAAATCAAATCTGCATAAATCAAATAAATCAATCAATTAACCAAATAACACCCAAAATTATAAAATTTTCAAAATTAAACTTAGAATACTTAAACTTGAAATTACTTACTTTGGGGCGTTACAATAGACTAACAAAATGGAAACTTTAGCAAAATAGAGCAATGAAGGAAAGCTTTCGTATTGAGACAAATTTTAGAAGAAGTGGAGTCAAGACAAGAAAATAACTTAGAATCATAAAAAGGAGACCTTTCTAAAAATGATTGATTTTAATAATTTGTACACTAAGAATGAAATTAAATGGCAACTCTGAACCATGCATGACGAAAAACATACATAAAAGCAAAATTACTTTCTCAAAGAAGTTGAAGAAATACCTTGAAATAGATTGAAGTCAAGCTTCCCTTTTTACTCCAATCTCCATTAATCTAAGTCCCTTTCGCCCAACCAAAGAATTTTATCAAATTTAGTTGGCTTGAGATGGATGGATTTGAAAAAAATTAGATTCTTCTTATTTTCCTGTAAAACCAACGTTGAATAAAAAAAAAAAAAACAAAAGAGTGCAAAAAAAAAAAAAAAAAAGAAACAAAAAACAAAACAAAACAAAACAAGAACGGCAATAAAATTAGAGATATACAACTCAAGAACTTAAGCATTCTCAAACCTAGGGTGCAGGGGGAACTGAGTAACTATACTAAAATAAAGAGGTCAATAAAAGGAAACTTGTAACTCGCGAACTATATGGATGCCAAAAAAGCAACAAACTACTTTAACTTTAAAAACCATCATAAAAGTGATTAAGTAACACTTAGACTCTCAAAATTTTCTAAAAAAATTCCAAAATGTTGCATAAATTTTCTTCGCTCTCGATACCACTGAAAGATCCTACCTACGAACAAGTCAAAGCAAATAATAGGGTCAATGCATAAATTCTACTGAAAAAAGTGAACTCGATATAAGTTTGGATTAATGAATAATAGTTTACACGCTTTGAGGACCTATAATCTTCACATACTCTATTGCTCCTACAAGGACCTAAACTTGATCTCCACGTTAAGATCATGAGCATTTAAGCACATAGTAATATAAAATGCTTAAATCCTAATCATAAATTATTTAATTAGGAAATATAGAACATATGTGAAGCAAAAATTTGTATAAACACTAAAGAAAATTGAAAGCCCACCAATTCATGTTGTTCAAAGCAAAAGTTCATGTAATAAATTAGGTGTCAAACACTAGTTTTGTATTAGATTACCATGAAACAAAAAGATTATTTTGATTCCTCACCCTTACTAGAACCAAACAACAAAAAAGAAGGAAATTATCAAAAACAATTGCATTAAGCAACCAAATTCAAAACAAACAAGTCAAAGATAAAAGCATTGCTATCCATCGACAACAAACAAATCAAAATAAAAATCAAGATAACCCAAAGATCTGTTTGGTCAAAGAAGGGATAATAAATTTTATAATGAAATCGGAGATTAAGAAACATTCAAGCAAGATGTAAGGAGGCCACGACTATATCTTATTTAAAAGGATCTCTCAAGTTATCTTGAATAATAAAAATTATCAAATAAAATGACCAATCTATATTGCTCAGAGACCGTTAGTAATGTTGAAACTGTTGGATTTAATGTCCTAAAACTCATAGATAGTAAATATAATACATTGATCGTTATTAATAAAGTGTTTTATTATTATAATTTCAATAAGTGTTATTGATTATATTATTAATTTTGTCTTAATAACCTAAATCCAATAAACTAAAATCATAATTTGTTTGATGAGTCTTGAACAATATATAGAGACATACAGGGATTAATGTTCAAGATCAGCTTAAAGGGTCTATAATATAGGGTTAAGGCTGGGTACCTTATGAAATATGGCAAATGGATGTCAAGATTGCTGTTTTGAATGGAAATCTTGAAGAGAGTATCTTTATGTCTCAGCCCGAGGGATTCATAACCCAAGGTTAGGAGTAAAAAGTTTGCAAGCTGAATCAATCCATTTATGAGTTGAAACAAGCATCCAGATCTTGGAAGATTAGGTTTGATATTGCAATCAAATCTTACTATTTTGACTAAAACGTTGATAGACCTTGTGTATACAAGAAAATCAACAAAGGTAAAGTAGCTTTCTTAGTACTTTATATGGACGATATCCTCCTCATTAGGAATGGTGTAGGATACCTAATTGACATTAAAACTTAGCTAGCAGCCCAATTCCAAATGAAAGATTTGGTAGAGGCACAATATGTTCTTCGGATCCAAATTATAAAGGATCGTAAGAACAAAACAATAGCATTGTCTCAGGCTACCTATATCGATAAAATGTTGGTTAGATATTCAATGCAAAACTCTAAGAAGGGTTTATTACCTTTCAGGCATGGAGTTCACTTGTCTAAGGAACAGTGTTCTAAGACACCTCAAGAAGTTGAGGTTATGAGACGTATTCCCTATGCCTCAGCTATGGACAACTTAATGTATGTTATGCTCTACACTAGGCCAGACATTTTTTATGTAGTGGGAATAGTCAGTAGGTATCAGTCTAACCAAGGGTTAAACCACTGGATGGCGATTAAAATTATTCTCAAATATCTTAGGAGAACAAGAGACTACATGTTTGTGTATGGAGCTAAGGATTTGATCCTTACAGGATACACTGACTCTGATTTCCAAATTGATAAAGATTCTAGAAGATTCACATCGGGATCAATGCATCCTGAACGGAGGAGCTGTGGTATGGCATAACATCAAGCAAGGATGTATTGCAGACTCTACTATGGAGGCTGAGTATGTCACTGCTTGTGAAGCAGTTTGGCTTAGGAAGTTCCTACATAATTTGGGAGTTGTTCCAAACATGAACTTGTACATCACTCTATATTGTGATAACAATAGGACAGTAGCCAATTCTAAAGAACCTCACAGCCACAAACGAGGGAAACACATAGAAAGGAAGTATCACCTGATACAGGAGATTGTGCAACAAGGGGATGTGATCGTCACCAATACTGCTTTGAAGCACAACATCGTTGATCCATTTACGAAAACTCTCATGGCTAAAGTGTTCGAGGGTCATCTAGAAAGTCTAGGTCTATGAGATATGTACATTAGGTAATCTAGGGCAAGTGAGAGATGTATAATGGGTATGAAGATGCCTTAGTTTATTGTATTTACATATATACGTTTTATATAATGTACTTGTACATTTTACCATTTTCAATGTTTGAGAATTACTTTATTATGTACATCCCATAGTGACTAAAGTTTTAGTCCAAGTGGGAGTTTGTTGGGTTTAATGTCCTAAAACTCGTAGATAGTAAATATAATACATTGACCGTTATTAATAAAGTGTTTTATTATTATAATTTCAATAAGTGTTATTTATTTTATTATTATTTTTTGTCTTCATAACCTAAATCCAATAAAATAACATCCTAAGTTGTTTAATGAGTCTTGAACAGTATATAGAGACATACAGAGATCAATGTTCAAGATCAGCTTAAAGGGTATATAGTATAGGGTTAAGGTTGGGTACCTTATCCTAGAAACACTATGGATACAACTCACTTTGTATTTGATAAAAACGCATTGATCCAATGCGATCATGTAGGCGACATACGAATGAGGATATTTGAGTTTGTATAAGATCGGACCACGAAATAGTAATCACTAGATGTAACTACGTTAACTAGTTGAGTTTCTATTTCATTAGGATGACCTAGTAACTTAGTCTTAATCCTGAGTGTATTATGAACTCTTGTTTGCGAGGGATTATCCATTGATTTGTACGAATGAGAGTGACTAGATTACCGACTCAATATGCTTATCATTTTGGGAACAAGATCGAGTGGGGAGTTGGAAACATAATCACACAAGATGGAATTCACTCCTTCCCGACTTTAGGGTAAGTAAATAAGATAAGTGTTCCCTTAAATGGTATCTCCGAGACTTGAACAAAGTGTCATGTCCTCTCTATGGCACAAGAAGGGTTTCTGTTTAGTGGTTGGACCATAAACAGGTTATTCTTTAGAGAAGCACTGGTATTTAAGAACTAGAATGAACCTAGGGGTAAAACGGTAATTTGACCTAGCTAGTGTTATGAACACTTGTCAAGGACTAACTTACTAGTATTGGTCTATATCCGTGGACACATAAATATATCTACAGTGAAAAGAGTTTAGTTGTGAGTCTTTAGTGGAGTGTGCACACAATTAATGAATATTGATTAATGTGGCTAATGAGTTTAGCCAATTAATCTCATATCGTTGTAGCTTATGATCTGTAAATCCATTAGATCCCCTTCTCAACTCATAAAGGGTAATGAGATTTAATTGTATTGGTTGTAATTTGAAATGTTCAAATTTACTTTGGGAATTAATATAATGTATGGTGATACATTATAATATAAAGTTTATATTTTAATTAAACTTTAATATATAAATTTAATTTTGGATAGGATTCAAAATTAATTTATGAGAGAATAAAATATTTGAATAAGTTCAAATATTAATTTAATGTGAATTAGATTCATACTAAAACTATAGGTTAAAATTTAATGTGTATATGATACATATTAAAACTATAGGTTATGAGAGAAATTCATATTTGAATATGATTCAAATTTGGATTAAATTAAATATAAGATATTTAATTTAGAAATTAATTAATTGAAGAATTAATTAATAGTTTAGCTTAATTTGATTTAATTAAATTAAAACTATAGGTTATATGAGAGATATTTATTTAAATATGATTTAAATGAATATTAATTAAATATGATTTAATTAATTATTAAATTATTTATTTATTTAAATATTAATATTAATTTATTAAATTAATAGGGAACATTGGTGGTTTTCCCACGTTCCAATTTATCTCTCAACTTCCCTATTCGTTAGGGAGATACTGGTACACATTCACAGAACAGTTCTATGACTTCTACGTGCATAAGATACGATTCTCTTTGAATTTTTTTCTTTCTAATAATTCCCTTCTTCTAATTTATTTCCCACAAACAATCTCAATCCAGAGAATAGGAAGGTTTCCAAGTGGTGGTGCCCCAAATTGGTGTTTGGTAGTTTCAAAGTCGTCAACGTGCGTAAGTTCTTCCTCTCTGTAATATTTCTTGAGAGCATGCTTAGCCATAACTAAATTAGGTTTTACCAATGTACTCGTATTTTTATGTTCCAATTAAAATTAGGTTATGGTCTCTTGTTAATTTTCCGCTGCGTAAGGCTTTTATCCTTTCAAAAACTGAGATGAAATTCAAATTCAGTATATTAATATAAACAAAACATTTTCAAATTAGTTACAAAGTACCCAGTGCCCAAGCAAATTTGTAAAGAAGTATTAGTATTCAAAACCATTGATACAAATCGAAGCATATATGAGCAACCTTGATATTTTTTTCATAAGGTGAAATTGGATTGCGTGTTCATATTCATCATTAGCCAAGTTTAAACCTCCAAAAGAAAGCATACAGACTAATATGTCCAAAATGGATATGTACGAACCAAGAATTATGGATAGTCTTGTCAAAGTTCACTAAAATGACAGAAGAAAGCATAAGAGTGTTTTCTTGGAAGTTGAGAAGAAATACTTGAATATCCTTATGTTTACTAGGTCTACGAAAACCTATAAATATCTATAAAGCCTAATGAGATTTTTTTTGTATGAATTTTTTAATTATATGGATGAATTTCTAAATGGATCTTCTAATAGTTGAATTTTAATTTTTATAAACAATGATAATTTGACATTTTAATTGTTTTAAATAAGACAATTAATAATATACTATTAAAAAGAAAACAACATTTGAAATGTATATTTCAAGTAAATGTGGATTTGAAAATATATATGAGATTAACTTTAAAAAAATCGTGGAATATTTTCCTGCGGGGAACTCGATTCTCACGAAATCTCTATGGGAAAATTTGTAGGGATGGGGAATGGGATTAGAGGCGGGGACGGGGAGATGCATCCCTAGGCCCACCCCACCCTGTGACATCTCTATGCATGTCCAATGCTCTTTTTAATCCAATAATTGTCTATCCAAACACAATTGTGGACCTATCATAACCTTCATAGATATACCACTCATCAACAATTCTTAAAAAATTTGGTCTATTGTGATTCTTCTATCTCTTACTAATAAAAATAGCTCAATGAGGTATATCAAAGTCAATTTGACTGTATCTTTGTTGTCACCCTCATGTTCCAAGAATGTGTATACTAACTGCCTTATGTAAATAGACTTTTTTATCTTCGAAAAACTTGTCTTGCAATCTATTATTCGCAACAAACCCATTAGAAGCCTTTTTCTAGATGCCATGAACCGGTTTTGATGTCAAATTTCCTACTCCCAAACATACAAACGACACTCCCAACAAAAAAAAAACTTATATGATCGTTTGTCTTTTCTTCCTCCTTCCTTAATAGTAAGTAATGGATGAGTGGCCCATTGAACATGATCTTTTCCTAGAAAAGGCTAGAATGATTTAAAGTTGTAATCATTGTCGTTGACTCTACAATTTTTTGTTGTTTATTGTCTACATAGTGTCAAAGTAACAACTTGCATAGATGGCTCGCCGCCTAATCACTGTTCCCTCGACTTTCGAGGTACACTATCTAGAGCTCCAACGTCTTAAAGGTCCATTGTCCATTTGAAGTTTTTCATGGTTCACATTTTGTTCGAGGGGAAAGTCACTCATGAAAGAGGTGGATTCAATTTTATGAGTTCAATTCAATAGGCAAATTGGACTATTCCAACCTCAATTTATCCTCAAAGTTTATTTTATCAAATCCAATCTAAAAAACCTATAATATCTTCATACCTTGCTTACTTTAGTTAATTTTCCTATATTCTTCTATTATTTTTGTATTTTCTTACTTTGTTTAATAACTTAAACATAAGTTCATAATTCTCCTTACTTAACATCTAATTCATTTTCATTTTATTTTCTACACTTTCTCAGATTACCAATTTGACAATCGTAAAATTTTGTACCAAAATTTCTTATCAAAATATTCAATCTTTTAAGCATGTAAAATAAGTTCAAAACTCGATTGATACATCTGAATAAAAAGAAACAGAGAATGAACTAAGTATTTGCAGCCTGCTCTAATTTATTCTTAATCATTGACCAAAAAGCTTAAACTAGTTGGTGAAGGTAAATTTTAGATGTATCATCTAAGAAAATATTTTCAAGTCATTAGTAAGGATATGTCATGCACATGATAGTTTTATTTTATTTTATTAGATATTGTATGTGTGTATAAATAATACAAATATAGTATATATATCTAACATATGTATCATATATATAACATATATACAACATATGTATTTTATCATGTATACATATAATATAGATATATGTATTGATGAAACGAAAACATCAGAGATGGCATGCACAGCGAAAGAAAAAGATCATGCTTTACTCTATATGCATCTAAACGATTTAGAAATTAACATGCAACTACTAAACGATGGACCTAAACGAAGAATGTAAAAGGTAAACGATGAGCTTACCTTTTGTAGTTTTCAACTTCTTCTTCGATCAAAAGCTTCTTCTCTACCTGAAGATCATGAGCAATGGACAACCACTATGTTAACCTACTAATCTCAGGACCAAAAACTAAGTTGTGGGACTCGTTATGTGAAGTAAATTTTTAAAGAGATGAAGGGAAGAAGATGTATCGTTTAGAGATTTTATGAGAAATCATCATCCTCTTCTCATTCTGTAATGAGAAGTTTATATATCAAGAATTACATGCAAAATACATGCAATTTATACTATATAATCTCAACACCTAATTAATCCATTAACTATTTAATGGAATTAGTGGCTTCTAATTCATAATAATCTGCCACATTTCCTACTAACATTTAGTTAATAAAGAAATTAGTCAAAGGGCAATTTGGTCTTTTAACCAATTTAAGTCAAAGTCAAACTTTGACTTTTCTTAGTCAAAAGTCAACTTTTTGACTTTTGCTATTTTACGCGTCTTGACTTATTCTAACCTTCTGAGAATGAATCCGCATTCATTTTTCTAAAATTTAAATCATATTTGAATATAAAGTTTAAAGTTTATAATTACCGAATTATATCGTATATACTTATTGGTTTCTCTCTCTTTTTCTAATTCGAACAATTCGAGTTACTTCAACATATTGTTCTTAGTTGAATCCATATGAGCTAGTAGGGGAACCTAATCGACCTATAGATCATGGGCTCCAACGATTTGAGATTAATTGGCTAAACTCTTTTAGACCAAGCTTAATCAACATTCGTTAACTAAATAGTCATTCCACTAAAGACTCTTAGTTGCACTCTGCTCACTATAGATATATTTCTGTCCACCTGATATAAGCATAATGAGTAAGTTGATCCTTCACAGATTGTTCATAATCTTGGCTGGTTCAAAATACCGTTTACTCCCGAGATTACATCTTGCTCCTTAAGACCCACTGATCCACTATTGAACAATTGGTTTAAGGTCCAACCTATAAACTTAAATCCTTTTTGGGCCAATGAGAAGGTGGGGCCCCTTGTTCAAGACTTGGATTCAGTCCTTAAGGGAACAACCTATCTACTATCCTAGAAATGGGTAGGAGTGAATTCCATCTTGCACCCTATGTCTTTAGCTATCCACTCGGTCTTATCCCTGTAATGGGAGGCTTATTGGGCCAGCGATGAAGAGCTGTCCTCAACTATGCAGATCTAAGGATAGTACCGAATGAACAGAAGTTCATAGTTAGCTCAGGATTAAGATCAAGTTACCTAGTTCATCATAATTGAAATTGTCAGTTTATAGTTTACGGTGTTATAACTAAAAGTCACTATTTTGGGGTTCCAGTCTTATGCAAACCATTTACATAAGATGCCCCTACTCCCATGTCTCTACATGAACGATTCTGAATTACATCGTTTGTACTAACTACGGAACGGGCCGCATCCATAGTGTTTTGCCAGAATAAGGTTAAGGCGACCAACCTTATTCATACACTATAGACTATTTGGGCTATTAACTCGAACTTAATCCATGTTTATGTATCTACATAAAGTTCAAGTGTATTGACAAACTCAGTAAAAATAGCCTCGGGATCTTAATTTATTGGTTTTAAGATTATAACTTTTAATAATAAATTTTATTGAATTAAATAACAAAGTACGAGTTTTAGGACATAAATTTCAACATGTATATTTATTGGAAAAGGTAAATTATTTTATGTCAAAAACCTCTTTTTTGTAACAGTTGGTTATTTATTAATTATTTGTAAAAATTTTAACATTTATGTCTATAAGATAAATTGTTAAAAAAAGTCATAAATGAAGGAATGAAATTTCCAAAGCGAAAGCCTAATAACGCCGTGCAAGTGAAATTCAATTTGTAAAACCAACAAATTCAAAGAAAAAAACAAAAAGCCTAAGCATGCTTCTATGGAGGAAAATGTTTAAAGAAACTAACCTTCGTAAAACCTTAAAGAACTCCTTCTTCCAAAATTTCAAGAGCACCATGAAGTCTTATTCGTTATTCTCCAGGTAAAGAATCACAGAGAGTTGTGGACTTCCGTAATTTTGGTGAGGGAAATTTGAGAGAATATACTATCTTTTGGAAAGCGGAGAGATCGATTAATTGAAAAAAAACATTTTTAATAAATCTTCCTTTTTCTTTTTTAAAAAAATCTTAATCATTGATATAGAGAGGCAAGTTATCAAAATAACTTCATCCCTCTTTCCCATGAAGAAGTTATTCTATTTATTTAAAAAAACTATATTAATTAAAATAAAATAAATTTAATCTATATTTTATCAAATATAATATAAACTTTATATTATATCATATATAATACAACCAATGGTTTAGATGTCTCATATGATATATAGTTCTAATATGTATGGACTCCATATTAATTTTAACCTATAGTTTATTTATAAATCTTATTCATATTATTATTATTATTATTTGAATCATATTCAAATATTAACTTCTCTCATAAAAACTTTATATTACAATATACCAAATACATTATATTAACTGTATCATATACAATTTATTCTCTATAATCAATTTGAATAATTCAAATTAAACCAAAATAAATTTGATTATCATTTATCGTTACTGAGCTAACAAGGAGACCTAATGAACCTACAGAATGAAACTCCAATGAAATGGCGCCACATTGTTCAAGCCTTGGAATCAGCCCTCAAGAGAGCAATTTCTTTACTTACTCTATCTATAGAAAATGAGAGAATTCCTTCTTGTGTAGCTGTGTTCCCAGCTCCTCAATCAGACAAATCCCTAAAATGGTAGGCATATTGAGTCGGCGACATAGGCCACTCTCACCCATGCAAATCAAAGAACCGCATTCATAGGCAGGAGTTCACAACTCACTCAGAATTCAGGTCAAGTCACCTATGGTCATCCTGGTGAAATGTAGTCTCAACTAGTAACGGTGTTAATAAGAGAGACTATTTATTTCATGGTCCGGTCTTATACAAACTCTTTGTATAGAATACCCCCGCTCTAATGTATTGACATGAATGATTAGGATCAAATCATTTGTAGCACTTTAGAACAATTGTAACAACTACAAAGCATGTCGTATTCGTAGTATCACCAGGATAGGATATCCAACCTTATCCATTTACTACAGACCATTTAGGTCATCACTTAGACATGATCCACTCGTATGTCTCCACATACATGTTTATGTTATAGAAGATAACCTTGGATGTTAGTTTATTGGTTTTGTGGGATAATGCAACTAAATGTCAAATAAAATAAAAGTTTGTATAATATATACAATTGCAGACTACAAGACCACGAGATTTAAGGCATCAACCCCAACAATCTCCCAGTTGTCCTAAAGCTAGTGGGCATACAATACGCACTCAGTAAATCTCCCACTTGCCCTAGATTAAATGTGGCATGTCATGTAGTCCCAGACTCTTTAGGTGACCCTCAAACACCTTAGCCGTGAGGGAGTTTATAAACGGATCAGCAACATTGTGCGTCGAAGCTATCTATGTGACGATCATGTCCCCTCGATGCACTATCTCTCGAATCAAGTGATACGTGTATTCAATATGCTTTCCATGCTTGTGGCTTTTGGGCTCCCTAGAATTAGCTACAGCCCCACTGTTATCATAGTAAAGAGTAATTGGCTTTAACATGTTTGGAACTACTTCCAAATCAGTCAAGAATTTCCTAAGCCAAACAACCTCTTTGGTAGCTTCACAAGTTGCGACATATTCTGCGTCCATGGTGGAGTCAGCAATACATCCTTGCTTGACACTTCTCCAAAGTACAGCTCCTCCGTTAAGAGTGAACACTGAACCTGAAATAGATTTCCTAGAATCTCTATCAGTTTGAAAATCAGAGTTTGTGTATCCTGTAAGAATCAAATCCTTAGAACCATACACAAGCATGTAATCCCTCGTTCTCCTAAGATACTTGACGATAGTTTTAACGGCAGTCCAATGAGCTAATCCTAGATTAGATCGATATCTACTGACTATCCCCACCGCATAACAGATGTTAGGTCTAGTACATAACATCACACACATCAAGCTACCAACAGCTAATGCATAGGGGATATGTCTCATTCCTCAACCTCTTGAGTTATCTTAGGACACTGTTACTTAGACAAAGTAACTTCATGCCTGAAAGGTAGTAAGCCTCTCTTGGAGTTTTGCATTGAATATTTAACAACTATCTTGTCAATATACGATACTTGAGACAAAGCTAGCGTTTTATTCTTACGATCACAATAAATTTGAATACTCAGAGCAAACTGTGTCTCTCCCAAATCTTTCATTTGAAATTAGGCTGCTAGCCCTTGTTTGATGTCATTAGTAAACCTACATCATTCTCAATAAGTAGGATATCATCTACGTACAGAACTAAGAAAGCTACTGAATTGTTGATGATTCTCTTGTAGACACAAGGTTCATTAACGATTTGATCAAATCCATAAGATTTTATTGCGGTATCAAATCTTATGTTCCAAGATCGAGAAGCTTGTTTCAATCCATAAATAGAACAATTAAGCTTGTAAACCTTTTACTTTTGACCAAGAGTTATGAATCCTTCTGGTTGTTGCATATAGATGGTCTCCTCAAGATTTCCATTCAAAAGGCAGTCTTAAAATCCATTTGCCAAATCTCATAGTCAAAATATGCAGCAATGGACAAAGGTATTCGAATAGACTTTAACATGGCAACAAGTGAGAATGTCTCCTCATAGTTAACTCCCCCAACTTGGGTATAACTCTTTGCCACCAGTTTAGCATTAAAAGTTTGTACCTTACCATCTACACCCCTTTTTCTCTTGTAGATCCATTTACAACCTATAGGTTTTACCCAATCAGGTTGATCTATAAGATCCCAGACTGAATTAAAGTACATAGACTCCAATTCAAGATTCATAGCTTTGATCCATTCATCTTTATCCACATCCTCCATTTCCTTCTTAAAAGTCAATGGATCCTCAATGTTGCCATCAGATATGACAGTTAAGGTTTTAGTTAATTAAACTCATATAACGAATAGATAAGTTTGTAACCTTTCCATTTCGTCGAGGTTCCCTTAACGATTGAGGTGGATGTGTCCTAGTAGATGAACCGACACGAACAACTCTTGTTAATGCACTAGGCTCTTAAACAACTCTTGTTGAAGGTTCGGTAGTTTCATTGGAAAGTTCATTTAATACTATCTTACTACACGATTTGTGCTCCCTTATATGGTCCTCTTCTAAACATATAGTATTTGTCGATACAAACACTTTATTATCTTTAAGATCATAGAAGTAACCACCTCTAGTTCTTTTGGGGTGGCTTACAAATAAACATAATTTTGAACGAGGTTCCAATTTCTTAGGATTAGTCTTGGCTGCAACTTTGAGATTTACTACCCATTGCAATAGTGAGATTCTTTTGGTATTAATTATCTCCATAGCCAAGTTGTTGTCGTTGTAGTCTGAGTGATATTAATACACATAAATGTTTTTATTATTATTTGTTTTCCTATAGGTGTTAAAGTGAGCTATTATCCATTAGCCATGATGTGTTAAAGAAGGTTAGGCTTGTTGACTATTATTCATTATAGATTGATCAACATTGACTAAACCAGGTGAAGCATATCTAGAAGTGTCAAGTTTTCCTCTCTATCGGCAGTATGCTCTATGTCATTTATTTGTTGATCAACGTTTGAATATGAAATAAGCTATTTGTTTACCAATCAATTGTTAAATGCAAATGAACTATTGTTTTCGTGTGTTGCAGATATGAGTTATAACAATTTTTTCTCTGGAGATTTATACCATTGATTAAAATTGAAATTCTTAAATGGAAAATAGTATTTGATGACAATTATTTCTCCTTTCTAATACACCATTCTGTTGAGGTGTACCAGGTATTGAGAGTTAGGATACAATTCCACATTCCATCAAATAGTTTTGGAATTTCAAATCCATATACTCTCCATCTCAATCCGATCGAAATGTTTTAATAGTTTTACTTAATGCGTTTTCAACTTCAGCCTTGTATTCCTTGAACTTTTCAAGGGCTTCAGACTTATGTTACATTAAATAAACATACCCATATCTTGAATAATCATCAGTAAAAGTGATGAAATATTCAAATCCTCTTCTTACTTTAACATTCATAGGACCACATAGATCTGAATGTACAAGTTCTAGGGGTTCTTTAGCCCTATGACTTTTTCGAGTAAAAGGTCTTTTGGTCATCTTACCTTTAAGGCATGACTCACATACAGGTAAAGAATTTTCTTCTAACTCACTTCGAAGTCCATTCTTTACTAATCTTTTAATCCTATTGAGATTTATGTGCCCTAATCTTAGGTGTCAAAGATGAGCATTTTCTTTTGGAGAAATTTTAAGTCTTTTATTTTTTAGTCACTGCAGTTTTGAATGATTCATTATTAAGGAGAGCTTTAGATGTTAATGATCTTAACACATAAAGATTATTTTCTAACTTTGCAGAACAAATCTCAACACCATTTTTGCAAATAAACACTTTATTTACATTAAAAGTTAACGAGTAAGATTGTTCTAGTAAGAACTTTACATAAATTAAGTTCCTTTTTAAATCAGAAACAAAATATACATTTTCTAATAAAAGAAAATATTTATGTAAACAAAATCAAAGTCTTCCCACTGCAATCGCTGAGACGACATGCCCAGTTCCAACCTGCATCGTCATCTCTCCAGTCTCCAACTACCACCAGGAACTAATTCCTTGAAATGAAGAACAAACATGATTAGTGGCACCTGAATCTATTATCCAGGCTGAATCGTCATTTTCCACTAAACAAGTCTCTAGCACTAGTAAATCATATTTACCTTGTTTGGCCTTCTTCTTTTCTACCAAGTACTTGGGACGGTTTCTCTTCCAATGTCCCTCCTAGTTGCAATGAAAACATATTCCCTTTGTAGCCTTGGCTTTCTTGCTTGTTTTAGCAACAACGAGGTTAGCTTTATTTCCTTGACCACACTTCTTCTTCTTCCACTTCTTAGTGTCAGATGAAGAAGGCACAGACTTAGTTTCAGAGGTCGAACCATGATTTTCATTAGAGACTTGAAAGTCTGTAGCTCGTTGAGAAGGGTGGTAAGGGTATAAGCAATCTTATTCATAACAGCATTGCTTTTAAATTGCAGGAAACTCTCTAGCAGAGATTCCAAAATAAAGCTAACCTGACTGGCTTCATCGATGACAACCCCATTCATTTCAGCCACATTGAAATGAACCATCATATTGAGAACATGTTCTCGCACTGAGGCTCCCTCGTTCATGCGGGCATTATAAATGTACTTTAAAGCATCATGCTTGATCTGATAAGAGGCCTGACCAAACATCTCCTACAAGGAGTCCATAATCTCACAAGCAGTGAGCATTGATTCATGTTTCTTGGCCAATACTTCAGATAAGCTTGCCAAGATGTATGCTTGGGCTTTTTCATCTGCCTTGACCAAACACTCATGTGCTTCTCAAACAGTTCGAGTTGCATTAGCAACTGGGACTTGAGAACACTCCTCAACTAGGACAAATATAAGGTCATGATTAGTACAATGTTGATAGTATTTTTCCAAGATGCATAATTATTGTCATTAAGTTTATCAGCAGCCAACATATTCAAAGTAGCACCCGTCATTATCAAATTGTTGAAAACATACAACTTATTTATATTAGTTATACTAGCATTTTTCTTATAGAAAACCAATCAATTTAGCAAAATTTTAATATATCCTAAGTGATATCTATTTTGCAATGATACTTTAGTGAGGTAGGATAAAACCTCCATAGGATGATTAATTATCCTTTCACTGAATTGAGATAATCTCAACTAAATATTACACCAGAATAACTCTTATTCCTATAATAGTCGGTCATCATTGTTTAGTCTTGAAATGATTAACTTACTTAAAAAATTCTTGTAAGTGTAACCCTTCATTTTAGATTCTAGAGTTCCGCTCCAATAAGTAATCCGTAGGGAAAAATCGATTGGAGAAAAAACTAAAGAAATCCTATCCATTTATGGAGTTTGAGTAAAATTTAATGCAAACACCTTCTGTAGGAGGGCACAAGCAAAGGTGCCCCGAGGTTGAGCATGAGAATTTAGTAGAAACTAATGAAGGAGACCGCGGGATGTGTTGACACACATCCCTCTCCCACTTACTATAAACATTATCTCCATTCACCTTGTTATTGACTTATACAAACACCACTCGTAGGAGGACCCAAGCAAAGGTACCTCGAGGCCGAGCATAAGTCTCGCAGTATGAATGTTTAAAGAGAAACATGAGAAGAAAAATGAAGTATCATATACCCCATTTCCTCCCACTTAGTGTTTTACTTAAAAATAATTAACTTAGAAAATACGACTAATTATTTATCTAAGTCTATTATTAAATAGGCTCAATATAACCATAAAACTTTGATAAATATAATCATGTACTGCATGCTTATAAAATGTTTGACTAATTCACCTTCGAGGTCAGTTCCCAAGTAGGGGTGTTCCGTTACCATCAACTTAAGTACCCCAGCATAGACAGAACCTTCCTTAGCCAAGTCCCTTATAGACAAATATTTTATAAACTTAATCTTCTATTGATATTATTCTAATCCTATTAAAACAAAAAAAAAATATTAATCATATTTCTAATCTCATTAGAAATATTATTCATTAATGTCTAGGTGAATTAATTTTAAACTATTTAAAACTAATTATGACCTTATGTTAGCATGCAACTCTTTATTATAGATTTTAATTCTAAATTCATAAACTTATAACACTTCTAAGAAAAAAAATAATTAAAACCTATAAACATGTATTTCTAATGTCATTTAATAAATATAACGATTATATTCACTAAGTAATGACATGCACAATGCATTTCCATTTTCATCACACAATACAACAATTATATTAATGCAATGAAAATAAACACATCCATCAATCAAACTATATAATATAACATTTTAAAATATAGGATGATGCATGGAAATATTAATCATATATGCTATCATATAATATAACAATTATATTAAATATGATGCATGAGCATGCTTAGAAAATCATGCAACTAAAGTATAACACTTATATTATATTTAAGAATGATGTATGATAATTATAATCCTAAGGTGGGATTTCAAACTATACAACTTACATTATGCATATAATTGGTTTAATCAAACATCACATGCAATAATAGATTAAATAACAAAATAGATCGAATTTGGCACCCCTAAAATAAAAGAGAGAAAAAAATGCAAACTATAATTCAAACTCACGATCTCTTGCAATGATGGTGGATGACTAGTCATTGCACCAGAAACAACTCTATGATACTTTGAAGACGCGCATAAATAATATATTTCTTTTCAATTTTTTTTAAACCAATACTGCTACAACTCTATACAAATTTGAATCTATACAGAATTGGAAAAGATCCTCCGTAAAGCCTCCGAAAATCGTCAATCTTTCCAACAACACTTGCCTCAAACGACATGAACTTACAAACTCGATTACAGAATTAAAATGCCCAAAACAACAAGCGCTTACATCAATCAAATTAATGAAAGATTGTAATCTAAGGTGCCAAAATTGAAAACATCTATTTTGCAAACTCACATTCAACAATGTAGAGGGAAAAAAATTACCCACCTTTTCTCTGAATTTTGTTTCAAAAATTGAAAAAAATATTGCACGATTTGGCTCTGATGCCAATTGAAGGAATGGAATTCCCTAAGCGGAAGCGTAAGAACGCCGTGCAAGTGAAATTCAATTTGTAAGACCAACAAATTCAAAGAAACAAACAAAAAGCCTAAGCATGCTTCTATGGAGGAAAAGGTGTAAAAAAAACTAACCTCTGTAGAACTTTAAAGAACTCTTCTCCAAGATTTCAAGAGCACGAAGTCTTCCTCGTTATTCTCCAGGTAAAGAATCACATAAAGTTGTGGCTTCTGTAATTTTGGTGAGGGAAATTTGAGAGAATTTTTGGAATGCAGAGAGATCGATTAATTAAAAAAAAAAAGAGCATTATTTTTAATGAATCTTCCTCTTTCTTTTTAAGAAAAAATCTTAACCATTTATATGGAGAGGGAAGTTATCAAAATAACTTTCTCCCTCTTTCCCACGTATGAGTTATTCTATTTATTTGAAAAACTATATTAATTAAAATTAAATTAAATTAATATAAATTTTATCTATATTATATCTCATATAATATAAACTTTATATTATATCATATATAATATAACCAATGATTTAGATCTCTCATATAATCTATAGTTCTAATATGAATCGAATCCATATTAATTTTAACCTTTATTTTATTTATGAATATTATTCATATTATTATTATTATTATTATTATTATTATTATTATTATTATTATTATTATTATTATTATTATTTGAATCATATTCAAATATTAACTTCTTTCATAAAAACTTTATATTATACAATTTATTCCTTATAATCAATTTGAAAAATTCTAATTAAATCAAAATAAATTCGATTCTCATTTATCCTTATTGAGCTAACAAGAGGACCTTATAGACCTACAGATCGAAACTCCAATGAAATGGGATTAATTAATTAAACTCTTTAATTAAATTAATCTCTATTCATTAACTATTAGTCATTCCACTAAAGACTAATAGTTGCACTCTTCTTATTCTAGATATATTTTTGTGTCCATTAGATATAACCAATCAACAGTGCAATGACCCTTCACAAATTACTCGTAAGTACAACTAGACCAAAAATTATCGTTTTGTCCCTGTAATTACAGCTAACTCCTTAAATACCACCGATTCCTCTAATGAACAATAATTATAGTCCTACTATAACTGAACTCCTCTTAGGCCAAGAGAGGATGTGGCGTCACATTGTTCAAGCCTTGGAATCAACCCTTAAGAGATTAATTTCTCTATTTACTCTATCTATAGAAGAGTGAATTCCTTCTTGTGTAGTGTTTCCAGCTTCCTAATCAGACGAATCCCCAAAATAGTAGGCATATTGTGTCGGCAACATAGGCCACTCCTACCCATGCAAATCAAAGAACCACCTTCATAGGAAAGAGTTCACAACTCACTCAGGATTCAAGTCAAGTCATCTATGGTCATCCTGGTGAAATGTAGTCTCCAACTAGTAATGGTGTTAATAAGAAAGACTATTCATTTCATGGTCCGGTCTTATACAAACTCTTTGTATAGAATACCTCCACTCTAATGTCTTAACATGAATAATTGTAACAACTACAAAGCAGGTCGTATTCGTAGTGTCACCAGGATAAGGTATCTAGCCTTATCTATTTACTACTGACCATTTAGGTTATCACTTAAACATGATCCACTCGTATGTCTCTACATACATGTTAAGGTTACAGAAGATAACCTTGAATGTTATTTTATTGGTTTTATGGGTTAATGCAACTAAATGTCAAATAAAATAAAACACTTTCTTTTATTATATAAGTAGAAGTTTGTATAATATATACAATTACAAACTATAAAACCACGAGATTTAGGGCATCAACCCCAACATTAAGTTTTTAAATTGATTTACAAAGAGTAATTAAAATCTTATAATCTAATCCCCACACAAATATCATAAATAGCCCACACAAAATATGAAGAAACCTAAATAACCCACAATTGATCACTGATTCATTTTCTTTCCAATAACGATTCCATCTCTTGGTAGAAACTCTTTGATTCTCTTCGTCTCTACATCGAAGTGCTATTTTTTCTTTCTACATTGAAAGAAAAATCACATCTATCATTTTTTTCTTCTTTCTACTTCAAAAGCAAAAACTTCATCTATCATTCTTCTTCTTCCTTCTACTTCAAAAGCAAAAACTTCATCTTTCATTCTTCTTCTTCTTTCTAAATTAGAAGCAACAACTCCATCTGTCATTCTTTGTCTTCTTTCTACTTCAAATCCATCTTTATTCTTCTTCTTTATTTAGCAAAGCAAATAGTGTAACCTTATTTCATTCTCATTCTTATTTTACTTTTTCATCTAGAACACTATTAGTTTTTTCTCCTTCCTCATTCTTCTTCTTCTTTATTCATCCTCATTCGTTTGAAGGTATATTGCATAAACCTATCCAATAGTTTGGTATGTACGATTTTGTTTGTTTATACTAATCAAATTTTTTTTTCAACATATTCAAGCAATAAAATAAAAAAAAACAGAAAAGGCAGAAACATTGACAAAGAAAACAGCAAAATCGCAAATGAAAAGGAATGAGGAAGAAATTTTATATTTGAATAAAAAATACGAGAATTTAATTTTATTAATGTTAAATAAAGTACGTAGTTGTAACGATCCAAACTTTTAAACTAAGTTAAGGTCATTACTCAAAAAGACGAATGACAAATTACACTTTCTTTGAAGAGACAGACGACTAAAATTCTTATAAAATCAAGATCTTCATAAAATATAAGATTATCAAAACCAACAAAAATAATTTGAAAACGTGACCCACGAGTTTTAAGAGTTTTAAAAAAATAAAAATAAATAAATATGAAAAAATCTTAAGTAAAATGGTTAAAATTTAAAATACTGAAAAACATATAAATAGATGCGGAAACTGAACTATGTCCCTATATGGCATGCCACAGATCCCTTTCTTTCGCTCGCCAGCTTCTTAAGTTCTCTACCTTAGCCTAAAATATTAAACATAGAAAAGAGTGAGTATATAAATATACTCAGTAAGGAACCCACTACTAGTACCACTAGGTGATCTGTTAACTTTCCATTAGAAACACAATTCATAACGTCGTGTGTCCAAAATAGCACAAATGAGTGAGTGAGATCATACGAACACCTCTAAATCGTGCAAGTGATCTCGTGGGAACACTCCTAGTTGTGCGAATAATCGTAGGTACACACTCCATAAACATATATGTAATATGTAGGTACACCCCTAATCGTGCGAGTGACCCCATATATACAATATAACTATCCCCTAACCATGCATGTGATCTGTAGGTACACCCCTAAATCGTGCAAGTGTCCCATAGGAACACCCCTAGTTGTGCGAGTGACCCCATAGATAGGATCATAATACAGGTGGGATAAGAAACTTATCATACAAAGTTAACAGACACACCATAGTCCAAGAGCATGTAACATCATCATAAACATCAGAACATAACAGGAATATTAATCATAACGTCCTTATTCATGTGATTAACATATCATGTATCATAAACATCGTAAACATATCAGCCATCATCGTCAACATAATATCAGTCATCATTATAAGATCAATCATTATCCAGAGCATCGCATGATACATCTTACCAACCATCAATGCATAACCGTAAATACATGCAGTCTCTCTTAAATTCAGTTTGAAGGTTCGGTAGTAGAATCTCTTACCTGGAGATTAGCTTAATCTAAAAATATATTTCTGACAGCAAGGTCAAGCTTCCCAAGAAAAATCCTAAACAGTAAAGGTAAAATATACTAAGTTTAATAACTCAATTAACAGTTTCTTAAGGGTCCTGCAATCCATTTAATTCAACTTACCCAAAGTTGAGGTTGAATTCCAACTTAACCTTGATTGGGGAGAAATAAAAGTTCTCAGTTCTTCAAATTAGAGCTAACCGAGCCTTCTCGAAGAAATAACCCAATTTAATCCAAAAGTAAACTATTTAGGATCTAAAATTAATATCTCATGGATATCATCTAAAATTCATTAAATACTTACCAAAAAATAGGGGAAAAAGACAAAAATATAGGCTGGCGGCTCGGCTTAAGGAAAACGGCTTGGGTGGCTTTGAAAAAGCAGCTAGGCGGCTCATGGAGGGTTGTGCTGGCGTGCAGCTCGCGGGTGGCTGGCGTACAGCTCGCGTGTGGCAGGTGGATGGCTCGCTATAAGGAGGTCGGCTCGACAAAGAGGTGCTCACGCTTAGGTGCGTGCGACTGAAACAAACGACTCAGCGGCAGTTGAAGGTTCATCGATGGCTACTGCTCGACGGGACGATGCGACGAAAAACAAACGGAATGACTCGATCAACGGTCGACAAAGAAAATGGGTGACTTGTGGATGACGACGACGTTTTACGGTGACTGTCGAACGGAGAGAAGGTGGCAACTACGACAACATACTTGAGAGGCTAGGCTTTTCTCTTTTGTTAGATTAGGGTTTCACCAATTGGAAGGGATGAAGTGCACAACTCCCCATGCCCTATTTAAATAATAATAATAATATAATTTTTTTATTTCTCTCTCTTTCTTTTTTTTCTTATTTTTATCCCAAAATAAATCTCACACCTTCTCTCTTCATTTAAAACTCATTAAATCTCCTTTTCAAAACAAATATTCTCTCTCTTCAATTAAATCTCCATCCAAACAACTATCTATTTCATTTCATAATTATCTTTTATTAAATAATAATTATATTTTCTATTATATAATTATTATTTTAAATTTCTTTTTCTCTCTCCACAAATATCTTTCTTCAAAATGTCATATATTTTCCTTACCTAATTATATTTTAACAAATATAATTATTCTTTTTACTTTCCATAATATTTATATGTATATATATCCATATACATAAAATTTCCAAATCTCTACAAAATCCACTCTCCAGCTTAATTAAATAAGCTCCCAAAATTATTTAATTAAACTCCAATTTCTATGGAAGAACTAATAAATCTTTAAAATAACGTCCATTATTTTGAATCTAATTAAATAAAACTAAGATAATTAATTCCAAAAATTATCTTAATTTTTGGGACGTTACAGTAGTGATGTTACCTATGATATAATCCAAGCTGGTTTTCTTTCTTTTTTTTTTTTTTTTTGTGGGTTGGGTTAAGTCTCATGTTAGGGTTGAAGAATTCAGCTCAACCTAACCCAACCCGAATTAATGAAATTATTAATTTAGTAAACAACACAAAGAAGTAGGTTATAGACTCACACCTCACTTCGTTAGTTCGTTCATGTCACGCTAGCTCTGACTCACTCTCTCCCTCTCATCTTACGCCGCCATCAGGGTTCACCATCTCTGATCATCTCTCTTTCTTAGTCTCCATTGCATTGTCGCCAGTGTTTTGTTGTGTTGTCTCACCGACTATCTCTGACCATTTCGTTGTTACTAGTGGCAGATCCAGAAATTTTATACAATGGGGGCACTATATAATAAACACAACTAAAAAAAATCAAATGTTAAAAATTACAAATGTAAGATTTGAACCCACAACCTTTTAGTTGTAAGCGAGGGGGCACAACCACTTCAAAATTAATATTAAAATACAAAAATCGATAATGTGAAGAGGCACGTGCCCCCGCTGGTCCCTTAATAAATCTGCCCTGGCTGTCACCATTCTCCCTCTTAGTCTACCTTTTAGTCTTTGAGTCTGAAATCCAATGTCAGTGATTATTTATTTTGAGTTTTTTTCTTCATTGAAAATTTAGTGGATCTGCATATTTAGAGGTCGTTTAGGAAAAGGAAAGGAATATGAGGGGAAAGGAATAAGGAGAGGAGAATTATGAAAAGGAAAGGATTATTTATAATCCATTTTTTGTAGAAGGATTATTTATAATCCATGTTTGGTAGAAGGATTAAGTTGGAGGATTATGGGGGATTATCTATAATCCTTGTTTGGGGGAAGAATTAAGTAGGAGGATTATGGGGGATTATTTATAATTCTTGTTTGGGGGAAGGATTAAGTAGAAGGATTATTGGGGATTATTTATAATCCTTATCATTGTTTGGGGGAAGGATTATATGGAAAAGATTTTGACCAATTTTTTCAAATTACTTTTTTTTTCCGTAAATGAATCAATATTTTTAATTTTTGTTTTTTAGTTGTACAAATGGAAATTATGTTTGTTCATCATGCCACGTGTACTTTTTTTAGTTTTACAAATGGACTTTCTGGTTTTTAGTTTTACAAATGGAATTTATGTTTGTTCATCATGCCACGTGTACTTTTTTTTTAAAACGTGTAATTGTTAGCGTAATGCACGTGCAATTACCATCATTCACTAACAACATCATTTTGAACCGTATATTGATATGCATTATGCGACAATTCCATAAACTAATTATTCACGCACCATGCAAGAACGTTAAATAAAGTGAAATAAATTTGTAACGTGAATTAGAATAAAAAAAATGGGAAAGGCAATACATCTAAATCCATTCTTGGTCGAACAGATCAGAGCTAATGAAAATGGGTTGATATGGGTATCGATCAAATGGAAAAAAAGTCAGGAATTAGTAGATTGAAACCTTATCGATTGAACTATGGAGAAGACAGAGGAAAATGAGGAAAAGGAGTATGGATCGGTTGAGAGGAGGAGAGAAGAAGATGAATCGGTAAATGAGGGAAAGAGATGGAGAAAATGAGGGAATAGAAGGATTAAAGAGGGGAAAGAGAAGGAATTAGTGGGGAAGGTAAGGAATTAACGGGGGAAATATAAGAGATAGAAGGAAAATGTGAATAAAATGGAGGGAAAATATTTTACCAATTTCTCCCTGTTTTTTTTTCACCAAACTAGTTCTCCCTTAATCTTTCCTTGCCCCAAACAGGGCATTAGTAGTTTTGTGTATTTTGAGTTTGAGAATTTATGTGACGCCAAAAAAATTAAGGTAATTTTAAATATAATTATATTGGTTTAATTTAGTTATGTTGAAATTATTGGGTGTTAATTAAGATAATTGTTGAGAATTGTTTGATTTGTGAAAGTTATAATTAATTAAATATTTTTAGATGAATATTTAATTAATTATGGAATTGGGGTTTTGGTGTTAATTAAAGGTTTGATTTTGGGTTGAATGATATTAGTTAATTAATTTGATGAGATTTAAGAATTATGGTTAGTTATATATAACTAACTTTTGGAAAATAAAAAATAATTCTATTGGTGATAATATAATTATTTAAAGAAAATATTATTAGTTAGGGAAAAGAGAAAGTTGGATAATATGTATATTAATTAGGAAAGAGTAGATGATTTAGTATTTCGAAAAGGGAAAAGGAAAATATTTAGAA
Organism: Cucumis melo; assembly: GCF_025177605.1. Taxonomy (NCBI): domain Eukaryota; kingdom Viridiplantae; phylum Streptophyta; class Magnoliopsida; order Cucurbitales; family Cucurbitaceae; genus Cucumis; species Cucumis melo. The sequence continues at coordinate 18,713,082 of NC_066861.1, forward strand.
AAAAAAATAAAATAATAGTAATATTTATTATTAATAATATTATTTTTTTTTAAATAGGTTTCCCTCGATACGCATGCACACCATTCCCATCTCACTATTTATCACCTTCTTCATCTTAAAAACACTCTAGTTGTGGTCGTCCATCTTTCGTTCACTGTCAACCCTCTCTTCGCACACCACCACGTTCACTACCGTCAACATCTCTGTTAGTCTCTGTTTTCGTCGAAGCCATTCAACGTCAAGTCTTTTAGTTCCATCGTATCCGCCTCTATCACTCTGCCCATCAGAAGTCGTTCGTCGTGTCGTCTATCTCCATTTCGGATGAAGCTGAAAAGCTTCGTTCAACATGCAGTTCTCTGTCGCACGGTTACCATTGAAAGACCCGAGCTAATTCTCTCCTCCTTTACGAGTTGCGTGTTCGAGCTATTCCCCTTGTCAAGCCGTGCATCTGAGTAGATCTGTCTCTTTATCGAGTTGATCCTTCCCATTCCAAGCCGTTTTAGCAAGCCAAGCTTCCTGCCTCACTTTCCTTAAGCCATTGGGGCCATTTAGTATTTTTATAAACTTTTGATTGGGTTTGGTATGCCCAACAAATATCTTTTGGATCCTAAATAATTTAAATTGTGAAATTAAGTGGATTATTATTCTTTGAAGGTCATTGGCACAATTGTAAAAAAATTATTATGTGGAAAATTTTTCCATTTAATGTTGATTTTGTTTCAACCTCAGCTTTGGTAAGTTTGGAAGTTTGAATTATTAATTGGGTGACTTTTGTTGTCAAACCAATCTTATTTATGTTTAGGATCGGTTATTTAGATTTTGGGTTATCAAAGATTTTAGCAAATCTCGAGATAAGAGATTCTACTATTAGACCTCGAAAATAAAATTAAGATCTTGCGTGTATGTTTTGTTATGCATTAATGTAGCTAAGATGCATAATGTATTGATGTTGACGACTGATATATGTTGATGACTGATATTGATGATAGATACTGATGACTGTTATGTTTATGAAGATATATTAATCACATGATTAAGGATTGTATGATTAATATTCATGTCATGTTATGATATTTATGATATGTGCTACATGCTATGGACTGGTGTTCTGTAAACTTTGGCTATTGGGGTTGTACCTACATGGGTATCTCTCGGGATCACCATCTTTCACAGATTTATTAATGTGTGAGTTTGACAGGACCATCAGTCTGTCATGACATGTTTTATGAGTAGTCTGATGAGGTCACTTACAGTTCAATGTCTTAGGTGTTCCTTTGGGTCAACCAACAAACAGTATGTGTTCCTATGGGATCACTAGATTGCATATGTTCAGGAGCACGATAGTTTTGGTTACTTCCTTACGGAACCCTAATGAAAATTTAAAAGACACTTAGGGGGATTAGTAGTAGGTCCCTTACTGAGTATATGTTTATACTCTCTCTTTCTATGTTTAATTTTTCAGGAAAAAAGTAGAGGTAGAGGAAAGCTGGCGAATGACAATAAGGGTCCGTGACGTGCCATAGGAGAATTTTATGTTGCTTTCGCCTTCCATGTTTTCAGCATTTGATTTTTAGTACTTTTATATAAATTTATCGACATTGATCATGAATTATTTTCTTGTTATTTTCTTTAAAATTTAGACAGAGCCAAAACTAGGATTATATTTTGTAGCATTTATTTCTATTTTTCTAAATTATGATTTATGATTAAGCATTTGAAATTATTTATTTAAGAACTTGGTTTTCCTTTTTCTCATTTAAATAAAATAAAATTATTATTTATTTTAATAGTAATGACCTCGTCTTAATATAAGGAGTTGGGTTGTTACAATTTAGTAGATTTGATTCTATAATTGTTGGAAGTTGGGTACAATGTAGTTTTTTTTAAGTGTATGTAATATGTATGCTAATTAAATAAGGGAGATTGTTGGTGGGTGTTTTAATTCTACCTTAACTTTTTTGATTGAATATGTTAATTGAATAGAAGATTTAGATTAAGTGGATATGCTTGCTAGTTTTGATTCTACTTTGTTGATTGAATATGGATTGAATAATGTTTTTCATTGTCGGTGGCTATTTACATTCTGCCATGTATTATGGGTGATTGACTCTAGTTTTATACTCTTTCAGACTATCAAGAGAAGTAATGGACAACATAGTGAAACTAGCCCTAGTCATTTGTTTGTCCTAGTTCTGCTCCTTCCACTAATAACGCAACAAGAATTGTGAGTTCAAGTAAACCACCACTACCTGATAAAGAAGAGAGCTAGAGCCACTAAGAAGACAACTTCCACTATATGAGATCACTTCACAAAGTTGGAATTATTATGATAAAGAATATTGTTGTAAATAGTTCATGCAATTATTATGATAAAGAGTATTGTTGTGATACTATCTTATATAAAACTAGCACATTATGGAAGCAAAAAAATATTAGTGTAAGAAGTACTAATATAAAGAAGTAGAAATGTGACAAATTATTATGACTCTTCAACCTTCCACTGGTGAAAAAAAGTGGTAATAATTTTGTGACTACTATTTTTAGTCAACAATTATGTAGGGAAACATGTGCTAAGATGATCATTTTTTATGAGTTGCCATTCAAGTTTATCGAGAATTAGGGGTTGTACTAAGTTTGGCCCTCTTTCAAGAGTAACAATTGCTAATGATATATCAATTGTATCTTGATAAAAAAAAAAAAAAAAAGAAGTTGAAATCATTCTTAGTTAGCAATTCCCAAGGGTATGTTTGACAATTGACACATGGATTTCTTTGCAAAATTTTAACTACATGGTACTCACTGCACACTTTATTGATTCACATTAGGTTTTGCATAAAAAGATTTTAAACTATTGTCAAGTTGCTAACCACAAGGGTGATTCTATTGTAAAGTTCATTGAGAGTTTTTTATTATTATTAGAATGAGGGATCGATAAAGAGTCTTTTCTATAACTGTTGATGATGCAAGTTTGAACGATGGGACAATTTCGTATATTAAGAAAAGACTTAGAATTTGGAAAACTCGAATATTGGAAGGAGAATTGTTACACATGAGGTATTAAAAGAAATGCTCACGTAATTAACTTAATTGTAAATGAGGGATTGAAAGAAATGCATGATTCCATTGCTTGTGTTTGTAATGTTGTATATTATGTTAGATCATCCCCTAAAAAATTTACATAGTTTAAAACTTGTGTAGAGCAAAAGAAAATTGATTGTAAAGCTCTTGTTTGTTTGAATGTTACAACAAGATAGAATTCTACGTATCTTGTGCTTGAGCATGCACTTAAATTTGATAAAACTTTTCGAATATTAGAGGAAGAGGAGTTAGATTATCAAGACTATTTTGTAGAAGATGAACATATGATGAAGAGGATTGGGCCACCAAGTAATCATGTTTAGAAAAATGTTGAAGTGTTTGTCATGTTTTTTAAGGTGTTGTGATAATGTCAATACTAAAATTAGTTGTTCTTTATATGTGACTGTCAATTCTTTTTTTCATGAGATGTGGGGGATTAATGATTTTTTAATTGATTGGAGTAACAGACATAACTCTACGTAATGTGGCTATAAATATGAAGACAACATATGGCAAGTATTGGGATTCAATTAAGAAAATTAACAAGCTTTGTATTTCTTGTTGTGGTGCATGACCCTCGATGTAAATTGGACTATGTTGACTTTTGCTTTGAAAGTGTACACGACCATGTTATGGTTATTGGATATGTTAATGATTATTTTATAGCATATATTGAGAAAGATTTATTAGATATGTTAGATAATAAAGTTAACATGGATCAATTTCAAAAGATGAAACCTCGTAGAGGACAACTTTAATATGTATCAAATGAGTTAATGTATGAGCTATGAATACATTTTTTAAAGCAGTTTTTATGGATTATTTATCATACCCTCTATATAAAATTCTTGGATTCATTACTGTCGGTAGTTGTCAATTGTAGAAAATGAAAAAAAAAACAATCTAAATATACAAATATAATAATAATAAAGCAATAAAAAGAAGAAGTTTAATAATATACCTCTTAAACTCATGTTGGTTGTTGAGAATGAGAAGAATAATCTTTTTATACTTGTAAGATAGGAAAAGAAGATGTTGAAGGAATGAGAGCCCTTGTGCAGCAGAATAATTTTACAAAATCTAGCTCTTAAATTTAATTGGAATTTAGAAATAGCCATACATTGACGATAATACAGAGAACCAATTCTACTATAATTTAATTAAGCATGGATTAAAAGAAGGGAAATAATTCTAAAATAAAATAAAATAAATTTGTAACGCCCCAGGCTCAAGATTAAATTTAGATTCGGCAATTGACGATGTCGACATTTCCCTACCTTTTGGCAACATCATCCTTGCTTGTCTTAAAGGCTTATTAGGGTGAAGGTCGCCTTCGCAAACCAACACAAATTCTTTAATGTTTTGTCCTCACTCACATGCACCTTAGGAAAATTCCTAAGAGGTCACCTAATATATAATTTTTCCAAGCTAAACACACATAATGTTGGAGTTTCTATGATTGAGCCATAGAAAAAAGGTGCACCTTGTTTATATAGGTAGTAACTTTCAATTCTTTTAACCACATGGTTTGTCCTAAACTCAATAAAAATTCAATAAAAACATTCTCGTTGAAGGCTCTTAATAAAAATTCCTCTATGAGATGAATATCACGTACTACGTTCTTCCAAATAACAAGGACACCACCAAACCGACCTATGACTCTGAGTAATTAGAGGTTTTTCTTTTTTTTTTCCGCTTGTGTAAACCAATTGGAATTGGAAATAATAGAGAGAAAATTTGAGAGTTTTTTTTTTCTTTTTTCTGTAATTCTCCAATTACCTTCACCTCTACCTCTTTAAAAAGAAGAAGTGAACAATTGTACGTGAGAGGAAACATGGGAGAGTTCCATATTTAACAGGAAGATACCATGGAATGTAACGACCCAACTCCTTATACTAAATCGAAGCCATTACTAAATGTAAATGACAGAAACAAAGTTATAAAGTTTAGCTAAAACGGACAAACCTCAAAATTTTATTTATTTAAAAACCAAATCAGGGTAATGTGCGAAATGTAAACAAATATTAAAATCCTACTCGGGCCCTATCTACTTTTAAAGAAACGAAATAATAAATAAAGAATAATAAGAATTCAAATACTAAAAGTTTAAACTGGGTGTAAAGCGGAAGCAGAGATCCCTATGGCTCACCACGGTCACTTCTGGTCGCTCGCCAGCTTGCCCTTGCCCTTACCTCTGCCTCTATCTGAAAAACATGAAATGGAAAGAGTGAGTATAAAATACTCAGTAAGGGACCCACTACTAGTCCCACTAGGTGTCTGTTAACTTCCTATTAGAGTCCTTAAAATGGTACCAAAGAACTGACATGTTCCCGAACACGTGCAACATGTGATCCCGTAGGAACAAAATCTGGTCTTCGGTGACCCGAAGGAACACCTAGGACAATCTAATCTGTAGCATACCCGGAGGACGCACTAAGATAATCGAGCTACGAGGATCCCGTCGAATCGCTCAAATCATCTCTGTATCAATGCTAGACTGGCGGTCCCGTCGGACTACACAGTCTTAAATAGGTGGTGATCCCGAAGGACTACATAGTCCTAAATAGGTGGTGATCCTGAAGGACACCCATGCAGGTATAACTCTAATATGGTAAGCTAACATGCACCTTAACCACATCATACATATAGCATAGCATCATCACGTAATCATATCACGGCTAATCATCATATCACATCTCATCACAATGTCCAAACATAAAGTCATAACAAGCCACGTCATCACATTATACCATGCCATCATATCAAATCACATCATCAGTCACATAATGCCCTCATTAATTAACATATCGTTATACAGTCTAGTCCTCAACATGCATAACTAGGAATGCATGCGGTCTCATGATTCTAGTCGTAGAGCTAGTAGTAGAAATCTCTTGGAGATTTGCTCAGTTGAATTCTAACAGTAAAAACACACGCTTCCCAAGTCGCGAGTCCCAAGATCAAGGTTGCAATAAATTCCTTTAACTCGAGAAATCCCACGCTCCAAACTCCAATTGGTCCAACCGACCCTTTAAGAAAGATAATTTAATTTAATACGAAATTAAATTATTTAAAAAACCAAAATTACTCTTCGTTGGGTATGCCACAAACCTAACCAACTTACCAAAAACTTACCAACGATAGGTGGGGAAAGGACCAAAAAAGGCAGGGTGGCTCAAAAGGGCTTGGCAGCTCGACTGGAAGGCAAGAATCGGCTTGGCTTGGAGGAAGGGGTCGGTTCGACCTGCGGCAGAAGGCGTGGCTCGACAGGGCGCTCGCAACTCATGCGGGCGTGCGACTCATGCTGGCGATGCAGGCGCAGCGCGCGTACGGCTCGACGCGAAGAGGAGCGACTCGGGTCGTGAAGAAGAGACGTAGGTTGGGCACAGGTGAGCGACTCGGGTTGCGGAGAAGAGATGCGGGTTGGGCACGGGTGAGCGACTCGAGTTGCGGAGGTGCGTCGCGGGCTTCGACGATCGGCGCGCGGCGTGCAATGGCGTGGTTGATCGAGTGGCTGGCGACGCGGCTGATCTCGTGGCGGCGGCTGGCGGAAGAAATTGGGCTGGCGGCTGGAGAGACGCGAATCGGCTTCCGATCCGCGAAGAGTGGCGGCTGGATGATGCACGATGAAGGGCGACGGCTCGGATGGGTGGCGATCTGCTCGGGCTACCAGCTCGGGTTGATCTACGACGAACGCTCTACGGAAGGCTTGGGTGGACGGCTGCGCTCGAGACGACGGTGCGGCGACCAACGGCAAGGGAAAAGGGTGGCGGCGATTTAGGGCTAGGGTTTTTTTTTTCTCTTCTTGGAGAAGATGATGGTAGTGCATTAATTGCACATCCCAATGCCCAATTTAAATAAAATAAGTCCTTTTATTTTATTTTATTTGACTTTATTTTATTACTTTATTCTCTTTCCCCAAGATCTTCACACTCTCTCTTTAACCAACCAACCAAACCTCTTTATTTACAAACAATAATTCTACCAATATTTTATCATCCAAATAAAATAATCATAATCCTCAAAACTTAGTTAATCACAAAGTCAAAATATAACTAATCAAGTTCCTCAATTACATCCAATGTTCCCATAATTACACTTAAGACGATAAATTAAGTTCCAAATTGTTGGGGCGTTACATGGAAGTTATCTCCTTCACATTTAATTTAATCTAAGTTTATAATTAAGTTAATATTTAATTAAATCATATTTAATCAATGTTTCATTTAAATCATATTTAAATGAACACCTCTCACATGACCTATAATTTTAATTCAATTTATTTAATTAAATCAAATTGAATTGAATTTGATTAAATAAAACAATTAATTAAGTCTTTAGTTAATTAATTATTAAACTAAATATTTTATATTTAATTTAATCTATATTTGAATCATATTCAACTAGATATTTATCTCATAACCTATAGTTTTAATGTGTATCATATACGCATTAATTTTAATTTATAGTTTTAATATGAATATAATTCACATTGAATTAATATTTGAATTTACTCAAATATTTTATTATCTCATAAGTCAATTTTAAATAAAAAATTCAAAATTCTTTTATAGAGTTTCATTAAAATATAAACTTGATATATAATACATTATATTATTTCTATAAGTGACTTTGAACTATTCAAACGTCATCCAAAATATAATAACCCTATTAACTTTTACGAAATAAGAATGTGACCTAATGGATCTACAGATTAGAAACTACAACTGTGAAGCTCGCGTCTAGAATAAAAGAAAGCTGTAAAATTACTAAGTATAAGAATGATGGGTTGTGAGAAAGGAGCATGCATTCTGGCTAGGCGATGCTAGGAAGGGAAGTACGTGAAGTGAAGCTAGGCATTGCACTAAGTCAAGATAATGTGAGAAGAGTTGTTAAATGTTTTGAGCCAGGCGAGGAAAGGAAGATGACTCATTAATTAGAACTAGTCAGCCAAACATGTGCTAAGTTAATGTTAAGCATGATTAGAAAAGATATTAAATCTACAGGTGTAAGGCATTAAGTAGAAGCTGGCAAACTAAGATGAGTTTAAGGATGATTAATCCAATTTAGGATTAGTATAAGAGGCATTAAGAGTTTAAAGGAAATTATAAGAAAATTTTAAGTGTTGAAATCCTATCGAGAAATCACCATATGAGGAGAAGAAGAACGGTGTTAAGAAAGGGGTTAGGAGAAAACATGTAACTTTTGTGAGTAACCCTTCCAAGAAAGAACAAAGATTTCGAAAGATTTTCGTTCAAAGTAATGTTATGTTAAGTATAGTTTAATGTCTGTTATAAAGTTGTCTATGTTTAATAAGAAAAGCATGACAAAATTGAAAGAATGTTTCCAAGTTAAAGTATTTCATTTTATGTTGCTTGTATGCTAGTAAACTATTAGTTTTATTCCTATCATTAGCTAGCTATTATGTGTACATGAGAGTCAAGGCAACCATACGTTGAGTGGTCCACATGGCAAGAAGGTGGTCAGATGCATTGAGAGGTCTGTATTCGAGCTGATCGCCTGAGCAACTAGAATTGAACATGTAAATCTCCATAGATGTCGATGATGATACGAGTGGCCACAATAGTCTATGCGTGGAGAAGGTTAAATCTCCTGGAGAAAGAAATAAGTAGAGGTAAATGTGGTGTTTAATGTTTTTAGCACATGATGAAGCATTGTAAAATCGATCTTGTAAATTGAATTTATGCTTCTACTTTTATTCCCTAAATGTTTTCCTAAAATATCACTCACTACGAGTTAGGCTTACGTTTTAAGTTTTCCCTTCCCCAAGTAAGTGAAGTGAGGAGGTTGTTGTAACGACCCAACTTTCCGGATTAAGCTGAGGCACTACTCAATACTAAGACTCGACCACACAATACAAAATTCATAATAGACCAGTTACAATTTCTTAAAACGTTAGGAATAAAACAACAAAACAGTATCGGGCCCTATTTCAAATCACAGTTCTAAAAGTTTTGAATAAAATCTCAAATCATCAAATCCAAAATCCTCAAAACAAATACTCTAACCAAAATACATCAGCGGAAGCGAAAATAAAATCGGACACGTCCATATGGCCTTCACGCATCCTTTCTGCCCCTCGTCGGTCTGCCCCTAGCCGTGCCCTTACCTGAAAAGTTAAGAAGAGAAAGGGTGAGTATAAACATACCCAGTAAGGGACCCACTACTGGGCCCGTTAGGGGACAACAGTTAACTTCCTATTCGGGGTGCCCTACATAACAGTCTAGTGGTTCCGTAGAACGCACATATCAGTCCAGTGCTCCCGAAGGATGCACATATCAGTCTAGTGCTCCCGAAGGATGCACACATCAGTCTAGTGCTCCCGGAGGATGCACCTATCAGTCTAGTGCTCCCGAAGGATGCACATATCAGTCTAGTGCTCCCGAAGGATGCACACATCAGTCTAGTGCTCCCGAAGGATGCACCTATCAGTCTAGTGCTCCCGAAGGATGCACATATCAGTCTAGTGCTCCCGAAGGATGCACATATCAGTCTAGTGCTCCCGAAGGATGCACATATCCGTAAGGCACACTACCCCATAGATGAAGCTAACCGTTACCCCTCAGTCCATACTAAACCGTCCACAACAGTCACACCCCAACGGCATTCATATTACAGTTCCGCCATAGGCTTTGTCAGTCAGATAGTATAGGTTTAAACAACTACACCCTCAGTTGCTATACGCGTCACCAATTCGCACACCATTAGGGAAAACCCTAGACCCAATCAACTAACCAACCAAAACCGGACTCACTGTCCTTCCCCGTCCAAACTCCATGATCAACATCCAGACCAATGATTACTACATACTGAACCGTAACTTCAAGGTCCATCAATATAGAATCCCAATCTACAATTAGCAGTCACAGTACCTTTACATCAGACAAAATATAATAACAGTGCTTAATAGTCAACACACATACAGTTATTCAGTACAGTCACTAACGTGTAATCCCTTGTGGATTACTACGTTTTCAGCCTCGATCTGAGGTCCAGTAGTAGGAAAACCCTTACCTGATACTCGGTTATGCCTCTCGATCGAATCCACGCTCAACAGATCAACCTAAACGAAACACGAAGGTTTTAGTTGATGACTTTAGTAGAAGTCGTTTTAAGAGGTCAGAAGCGACATCCGTTGACTTACCCAAGGAAAGGAAAACTACCTCCAAACAAGCCTACCGCGAGACCCGAGAACTCAAGCGTCAACTCTGTACTACCTTCAAGGGAGAAAAGTAGGGCCATATCTTATTCCAATATTCAAACTCTAATCGGATGTAGCAACATTAGGGAATTCATCGAAAACAATCCTTACCGAAGACTCACCGTGACCCGGAGCGGAGGAAGGAAGGCTTAGGTGGCTTGGTGAAACAAGGAGCTCGGCTCGGCTTGAAGGCGTTCAACTCGGCTCGGCTCGGCTCGGCTTGGCCTCGGTTCAGCTCGGCTTGGCCTCGGCTCACAGCTCGGCTTGTGGCTCGGCTCAACTCGGCTCGCGGCTCGGCTCACTCGGCTCACTCGGCTCCAGCCCGCGGCTTGCTCGAATCGGATTCATGGCTCGGGTCTGGTTTTTGCTCCACCCGACAACGCTTGAGTGAGAGACGTCGACGACAGACGTGGGTGGCTCTCCTCGGCGTTCAGAGCTGCGTCGGGAACACAAACTGAAGTGGAGCCGTCGACGGTGACAGAGACGGAGGAAGAGGGAGAGCTATCGGCTGCCGGCGGTTGGAAGCGAATCGGAAATGGATGGCTACGGCGGACGAGCGTCTGCGGTCGTCGGTGAGGAACTGTAAAGAAGAAGAAGAAGAAGAAGAAGAAGAAGAGATGGGCTGGTGTGCGTGTCGGGCGGCGGTTGTCGGGAGGAGAAGGAAAGGCTGCCGGGGAAAGGAAGAAGAAGAAGAAGAAGAAGAAAATCGGGGGGGGAGGAGACGGCGCGCGCTGGAGGCTAGGGTTCCTTTTTTTTTTTGAAAATATATATATATATATATATATATATATATATATATATATATATATAATAATAATAATATATGTAATAAAAATAAATAATAATAATAATAATAATAATAAATATAATGAAAATAAATAATGATATATATATATATATATTGAATAAAATTAATATAAATTTATAATAGAATATTAATATTAATTAATTATAATAATATTAATAAAAATATTAATATTTATTTTAAATAAATAAAAAGAAAATATTAACATTAAAAATTGTAATAAAAATTCCCGATAATAATAATCTAATCAATATTATGTTATTATTTTATCGTTTTACCAAAACTCAAATTTCCAAACAATTCACTTAAAATGCTAAAATTTTACCTCGAACTTCGGGGCGTTACATTCTTCCCTCCTTAGGGAACTTTCGTCCTCGAAAGTTTTATTCCTCGAACAGCTCGGGATAACGGGATCTCATGTCATCTTCTCGCTCCCATGTAGCCTCTTCCACCCGGTGATTCCGCCATAAGACTTTAACCAAAGGAATTTCTTTATTCCTCAACGTTTTCACCTCTCTAGCCAGCACCTCAACGGGTTGTTCGGTATAGCTCAAGTTTTCATCAATTTCCAGTGGCTCGTAATCCACTACATGGGATGGATCTGGCACGTACTTCCTCAACATGGAGACATGGAACACATCATGAACTGTCGAGAGTGATGGTGGCAACGCCAAGCGATAAGCTACAGGGCCAATCCGCTCCAGAATCTCAAACGGCCCAACAAAACGGGGACTCAGCTTTCCCCTCCTTTCAAAACGCACGACACCTCTCATAGGTGCTACCTTTAAGAACACCTTGTCCCCTACCTCAAACTCAAGATCCTTCCGCCTCACATCTGCATAACTCTTCTGCCTACTCTGAGCGGTATGCATGCGTGATCTAATCTTCTATATCGCTTCGTTAGTAGACTGAACTAACTCAGGACCCATCAATCTCTGCTCACCCACCTCACCCCAGCAAACCGGGGATCTACAACATTTGCCGTACAAGGCCTCAAATGGTGTCATGCCGATAGTAGCCTGATAACTGTTATTATAAGCAAATTCCATAAAATGTAAATGGGAGTCCCAGCTACCTGGAAATTCCAATGCACACGCTCGCAACATATCCTCTAAAACCTGGTTCAGACGCTCAGTCTGACCGTCAGTCTGTGGATGGAAAGCCGTACTAAAGTCCAACCTCGTGCCCATAGCAGTCTGCAAACCCTTCCAGAATTTGGAAGTGAAACGGGCATCTCTATCAGAAACAATCGACACTGGCACCCCATGCAACCTCACTATCTCGGACATGTACAACTGTGCCCACTTACTAGCAGTATAGAAGGATTTACCCGGAACGAAGTGTGCTGACTTGGTAAGTCTGTCCACCACAACCCAAATCACTGTAAAACCCCTAAGGGTCCTCGACAGTCCTGTAATGAAATCCATGGACACGTTTTCCCACTTCCATTCCGGTATACTCAAGGGTTGTAATAAACCCGCTGGTTTCTGCCTTGGTGCCTTAACCTGCTGACACACCAAGCATCTACTAACAAATTCTGCTACTTCCCTCTTCATGTTACGCCACCAATAAACCCGCTTCAGATCCTGATACATCTTCGTACTACCCGGGTGCATGGAAAATGGGGAACTATGAGCCTCAGATAATAATTCTGTCTTAACAGCACTGTCTGACGGCACACAGAGACGTCTCTCAAACAAAAGTCCCCCATCAGAGGATATGGAGAACTCAACCGCTTGTCCAGCCTCGGCTAGGCCACGTTTCTCAACCAAATAAGGATCGTTACTCTGAGCATCAATGATCCTTTGCCTCAAAGTCGGCTGTACCGTCAACTGGGCTAACTGCATAGTGACTGCCCCCACCGACACTGCAATCTCAGCCCGCTCGAGATCCCGATGCAATGGGGCCTGTCGGGTAATAAGTGCTGCTGAATGTGATACCTTCCTACTAAGAGCATCAGCTACCACATTTGCCTTGCCTGGATGATACAGTATCTCACAATCGTAATCCTTCACTAACTCAAGCCATCTCCGCTGTCTCATATTCAATTCTTTCTGAGTAAAGAAGTATTTCAGGCTCTTATGGTCCGTGAAGATCTGTATCCTTTCACCATATAAGTAATGCCTCAATATTTTCAAAGCAAAAACCACTGCTGCCAACTCTAAATCATGTGTAGGGTAGTTCTGCTCATGACTCTTCAACTGACGAGAAGCATAAGCGACCACCTTACCCTGTTGCATCAAAACACAACCCAAACCCTTCTTGGAAGCATCACTATAGATCACAAAACTGCCAGAACCATCAGGTACAGTAAGAACCGGTGCGGTAACTAGCTTCTGTTTAAGGTTCTGGAAACTGTCCTCACATGCTTTGCTCCAAACAAAAGGAGCTCCCTTCCTGGTCAACTGAGTAAGAGGAGTAGCTATACGAGAAAAGTTCTCCACAAACCGTCGGTAATAACCTGCTAAACCCAGAAAGCTACGAACCTCACTGACAGTGGAAGGTCGGGTCCAACCGGTGACTGCCTCTATCTCAGCTGGATCCACAGAGACTCCAGCCTTAGAAACCATATGGCCCAGAAAAGACACCTGCTTCAGCCAAAACTCGCATTTCGAGAACTTTGCATACAACTTATTATCCCGAAGTGTTTGCAGAACTATACGTAAATGCTCCTCATGTTCGGCCTCCGTCTTGAAGTATATCAAGATATCGTCGATAAACACGATCACAAAAGTATCTAGGAACTCCCTAAACACTCTGTTCATCAAGTCCATGAACACTGCCGGAGCATTCGTCAAACCAAAAGACATCACAATAAACTCGTAGTGCCCATATCTGGAACGAAACGCTGTTTTCGGTACATCCCCATCCTTAATCCTCAACTGATGGTATCCCGACCGAAGATCAATTTTAGAGAACACTGTGGCTCCCTGTAACTGGTCAAATAGATCGTCGATCCTGGGCAAGGGATATCTGTTCTTCACGGTTACCTTGTTCAACTCCCTATAGTCAATGCATAGCCGCATCGATCCATCCTTCTTCTTAACGAATAAAACTGGCGCACCCCAAGGTGACACGCTCGGTCGAATGAATCCCTTATCAAGCAATTCTTGCAACTGCACCTTCAGTTCTTTCAGCTCTGCGGGGGCCATTCTGTAAGGGGCTCTGGATATAGCAACCGTGCCCGGCTCCAACTCTATGGCAAACTCAACCTCTCTGTGAGGAGGTAACCCTGGAAGTTCCTCAGGAAAGACATCCGGATAGTCCCTCACTACCGGTTCTGATGACAGGGATACATCGGCCTCTTTAGTATCCACCACGCTCGCTAAGATACCCCAAGTACCCAGACTGAGCAGTTTACTGACCCTGATGGCTGAGATTACCTGAGGCAACGACCTTGACCCTTCTCCCTTAAATTTAAAACTGGCCCTCGAGGGAGGGTTAAATGTTACCTCCTTACGGGAACAATCTATGCTGGCGTGGTTAGCGGCTAACCAATCCATACCCAGGATTACATCGAAATCGAGCATATCCAGAACTAACAGCGTTACCTCAATCACATGGCCTGCTATCTCAATCTGGCATGTTTTCACCTTTTCCTTCGACAACATACACTCTCCGGAAGGAGTAGATACTGATAGAACATGGTGTAAGGGCTCTACCTCTAAGCGGGCATGCAACACAAATGCGGAAGAGATAAAAGAATGTGACGATCCCGAATCGAACAAAACTAGGGCGTAATGCCCCAATACTGGAAGCGTACCTGTCACCACCGTGCCTGCCTTCTCAGCCTCAGTCTTGTTGGTAGCAAAGACTCTGCCCTGGTGTGGAACACCTGCTCCCTGATTCTGTGTGTTCCCCGTAAGTCTCAACGGGCATCTGTCAGCTGTATGACCCTCTTGTCTACACTTAAAGCAAGTCCAGGTTCCGAATAAACAACGGCCTAGATGGTACTTTCCACAAGCGGTACACAACGGCTTCCCTCTGGCAGCTTCCCCTGCCTCAAAAGGTTTCTGCTTGAAGCGGCAAAACTCACCACCTACTCTGAAGTTCCGCTGTGGCACTGGAACAGGCTACTGCTCAGCCTTCCTCTTCTGTCCCGATGTTGAACCTCTACCAGCGGTCTTAGACGAGTTAGCCCTCTCCTGCAAACTGAGATCCACTGCCAGGCGCAGTGCATCCGCATGAGTAGTAGGGCGGAAAGCTCGAACCAAACCCTGAATGTCCAGTCGGAGGCCTCTAACAAACTTATCGGCTCTGGCCGCCTCGGTCGCTATCATCTCGGGAGCAAAGCGAGATAACATGTCAAACTCCGCATCATACTGCTCCACTGTCATGTCACCCTGCTCTAAGTTCAGGAACTCCTGCCGCTTGGCGTCTCTCAAACTAGCAGAGAAGAATTTCGCATAGAAACTCTCCTTAAACTGCTGCCACGTGATCTGACTCACATCACCACCCAGCATTCTCTCTGTAGTCTCCCACCATGCAGTACCTCTGTCAGTCAACATAAAAACAGCACACTGAACTTTCTGATCCTCAGGGCATTTCATGTAACGGAATATAGTCTCCAAGGACGATAACCATAGTTGGGCCCTGGTGGGGTCCTCCAAAGACCCATCAAATGTCGTGGGATTATACTTCCTGAAATCCCTCAGGTGCTTAGCCTCTGCAGACAACTGATCCGGCACAAACTGGGGCGCAACTGGTACTGCAGCCGGAGCTGGAGCAGGAGCTGGTGCTGGAGCTGGCGGGGTAGGCTGCTGCTGCTCCCGCATCTGCATAATCAAATCTCTAAACCTCTGCTCCATGGCAGTTAGATCCGCATGAGTAACTGGTGCAGCCGGGTCAGTGGCTTTGGCTTCGGGCTGAACGCGTCCTGCTCCTCTTCCTCGGCCTCCTCGGCCACCCCTACGTGCACCTCTCCTTGGCGACATTTCCCTAACAACCACCATTGATCCCTTTAGTCATAAATGGTAATTAACTTCACATTTTATTTAGGTAAGGTAATGCATATAGAGTTATACATATAATTTCATGAGAGCGTACCTGACGAGTGGCAAGGATCGTTTTAGCCATAAGGACACAAAACACAGACTCACATTATAAGTCAGTCTACAGAACCTAAAACTTAGGCTCTGATACCAACTGTAACGACCCAACTTTCCGGATGAAGCTGAGATCACTACTCAATACTAAGACTCGACCACACAATACAAAATTCATAATAGACCAGTTACAATTTCTTAAAACGTTAGGAATAAAACAACAAAACAGTATCGGGCCCTATTTCAAATCACAGTTACAAAAGTTTTGAATAAAATCTCAAATCATCAAATCCAAAATCCTCAATACAAATACTCTAACCAAAATACATCAGCGGAAGCGAAAATAAAATCGGACACGTCCATATGGCCTTCATGCATCCTTTCTGCCCCTCGTCGGTCTGCCCCTAGCCATGCCCTTACCTGAAAAGTTAAGAAGAGAAAGGGTAAGTATAAACATACCCAGTAAGGGACCCACTACTAGGCCCGTTAGGGGACAACAGTTAACTTCCTATTCGAGGGTGCCCTACATAACAGTCTAGTGGTTCCGTAGAACGCACATATCAGTCCAGTGCTCCCGAAGAACGCACATATCAGTCCAGTGCTCCCGAAGGATGCACATATCAGTCTAGTGCTCCCGAAGGATGCACCTATCAGTCTAGTGCTCCCGGAGGATGCACATATCAGTCTAGTGCTCCCGAAGGATGCACACATCAGTCTAGTACTCCCGAAGGATGCACATATCAGTCTAGTGCTCCCGAAGGATGCACATATCAGTCTAGTGCTCCCGAAGGATGCACATATCCGTAAGGCACACTACCCCATAGATGAAGCTAACCGTTACCCCTCAGTCCATACTAAACCGTCCACAACAGTCACACCCCAACGACATTCATATTACAGTTCCGCCATAGGCTTTGTCAGTCAGATAGTATAGGTTTAAACAACTACACCCTCAGTTGCTATACGCGTCACCAATTCGCACACCATTAGGGAAAACCCTAGACCCAATCAACTAACCAACCAAAACCGGACTCACTGTCCTTCCCCGTCCAAACTCCATGATCAACATCCAGACCAATGATTACTACATACTGAACCGTAACTTCAAGGTCCATCAATATAGAATCCCAATCTACAATTAGCAGTCACAGTACCTTTACATCAGACAAAATATAATAACAGTGCTTAACACTCAACACACATACAATTATTCAGTACAGTCACTAACGTGTAATCCCCTGTGGATTACTACGTTTTCAGCCTCGATCTGAGGTCCAGTAGTAGGAAAACCCTTACCTGATATTCGGTTATGCCTCTCGATCGAATCCACGCTCAACAGATCAACCTAAACGAAACACGAAGGTTTTAGTTGATGACTTTAGTAGAAGTCGTTTTAAGAGGTCAGAAGCGACATCCGTTGACTTACCCAAGGAAAGGAAAACTACCTCCAAACAAGCCTACCGCGAGACCCGAGAACTCAAGCGTCAACTCTGTACAACCTTCAAGGGAGAAAAGTAGGGCCATATCTTATTCCAATATTCAAACTCTAATCAGATGTAGCAACATTAGGGAATTCATCGAAAACAATCCTTACCGAAGACTCACCGTGACCCGGAGCGGAGGAAGGAAGGCTTAGGTGGCTTGGTGAAACAAGGAGCTCGGCTCGGCTTGAAGGCGTTCGGCTCGGCTCGGCTCGGCTCCACCTCGGCTCGGCTCGGCTTGGCCTCGGTTCGGCTTGGCTTGGCCTCGGCTCACAGCTCGGCTTGTGGCTCGGCTCGCGGCTCGGCTCAGTGCGGCTCGCGGCTCGGCTCAGTGCGGCTCGCGGCTCGGCTCGCGGCTCGGCTCACTCGGCTCGCTCGGCTCGGCTCACTCGGCTCACTCGGCTCCAGCCCGCGGCTTGCTCGAATCAGATCCGTGGCTCGGGTCTGGTTTTTGCTCCACCCGACAACGCTCGAGTGAGAGACGTCGACGGCGGACGTGGGTGGCTCTCCTCGGCGTTCAGGGCTGCGTCAGGAACACAGACTGAAGTGGAGCCGTCGACGGTGACAGAGACGGAGGAAGAGGGAGAGTTATCGGCTGCCGGCGGTTGGAAGCGAATCGGAAATGGATGGCTACGGCGGACGAGCGTCTGCGGTCGTCGGTGAGGAACTGTAAAGAAGAAGAAGAAGAAGAAGAAGAAGAAGAAGAAGAAGAAGAGATGGGCTGGTGTGCGTGTCGGGCGGCGGTTGTCGGGAGGAGAAGGAAAGGCTGTCGGGGAAAGGAAGAAGAAGAAGAAGAAGAAGAAGAAGAAGAAGAAGAAAATTGGGGGGGAGGAGACGGCGCGCGCTGGAGGCTAGGGTTCCTTTTTTTTTTTGAAAATATATATATATATATATATATATATATATATATAATAATAATAATAATAATAATATATGTAATAAAAATAAATAAAAATAAATAATAATAATAATAATAATAATATTAAATATAATGAAAATAAATAATGATATATATATATATATATTGAATAAAATTAATATAAATTTATAATAGAATATTAATATTAATTAATTATAATAATATTAATAAAAATATTAATATTTATTTTAAATAAATAAAAAGAAAATATTAACATTAAAAATTGTAATAAAAATTTCCGATAATAATAATCTAATCAATATTATATTATTATTTTATCGTTTTACCAAAACTCAAATTTCCGAACAATTCACTTAAAATGCTAAAATTTTACCTCGAACTTCGGGGGGTTACAGTTGTGTTGTGAAGGCAAGTTGTTGCGTTGTGCCAAGCGATAAGAGTTGTGTAGAAATTTAAGATTAGAAGTTTTAAGTTCTCTGTGCATTTTGTAATTGAACTGAAATTGTGTCAAAAGAAATAAAGTTTTTCAGTTTTCTTGAGTTATATATGGAGTTTTTATATTGCTTATCATGTTTAATTTAAGAAGAAGCTTTAGTACTTTGGACCAAACGTTCTGACATTTCTTAAGTAAGGTTTAAGTTCAAGTAAAAGCTAAGATTAAGTTTGGGTGTCTTTGGCGCCTCGATAGAGGCGTTAAAGCTACCCATGTCTCATTTGCGCTCGAGATAGCAAGGGAGGGACGCATTTCGAGTGGGGCCATGACGATAACGATTTGAGATTAATTGGATAAACTCATTAACCACATTAATAAATATTCGTTAACTGTGTGTACACTTCACTAAAAACTCATAGTTGAACTCTTCTCACCATAGATATATTTTTGTGTCCATATATATAGATCAATAACAACAAGTTAGTCTTTTATGAGTGTCTATAGCACTACTCGAGTCAAATTACCATTTTACTCCTAAGTTGCTTTTTTGTCCTTAAATACTAGTGCTCTTCTAATGAACAACATGTTTATGGTCCAACCAAAAAACAGAAGCTCCTTTTGTGTCATAGAGAGAGAAGGACCTTTTGTTTAAGTCCCAAAGACACCATTTAAGGGGACACTCATCTTGTGCGAATATGTTGTCAGCTTCTGCCTCAATCTTATCCTCAAAATGGTAGGCTTATTGAGCCGGCTATCTTCCACTCTCACCCGTACAAATCAAAGGATATCTATCGCAAACAAGAGTTTATAATATACTCGAGATTAAGACTAAGTTGCATAAGTCTATTGAAATATAAACCTAAGTAGTCAACAGAGTTACATATAGTGTTTACTATTTTATGATTGAAAGAGATTTGAAAGTAGGGGTCGTTATTGATCAAAATATGCAAGAATTGATACAATTGCACAAAAAGAATTATGAATACAAGAGTCATGCAATAGTACTAGAAAAGATATCATTTAAAGAATTTCTATCAATTGGGTAGTGAAAATTCCTCTACCTCAAAATCCTTCAAAAAATTACTCGTTCTTATCATTGAATAATAAATGCATCGCTTATTAAATTAACCTCAACCAATTGGTATTGTCCCTCAACAGTAAATCAAGAAATACATCAAAACCCATTTTAATTTCAAAGAACATGCTTTCATCTTAGCGATTTCTACAAGCTCATAGGCATCATGTTGAGACTTTCTAAAGCAAAGAATGTCTCTATCTAAAGAAAGATTATTTGAGTAAAATTCAAATTGAAAATTGAAGACAGATCAATAGGATAGACATGTCAAAGATTTTAATTAACAATGTTCAATCAATCATGCTTCAAAACATGTGCTTAGTACCTCCTCAATTAGAGTTTAATTCAAGAATTATTGAGTGACCAAACTAACAAGAAAAATATTATTTATCAAAAGCAAGAAACCAACTTACCCAAAGATCAATTTAAAAAACAATTAAAGAAGCATTATCAAAGAAAATTACAAAGAACATCCATTTCCCAAGAAAGTTACCTTAGTTGCCTATAGATTTCAATGTAGCCCCACAGAATTGAACAAGAAAGAGTACCTTCTTCGCAGAAATTTGAGAGATTTTTTATTAAATTTGTAGAGAGGAATTACAATGTAATGTAATTGAGAGTGATTTGAGTGGAAAATGAAAAAAAAAAATGAGAGCTAATATATTACAAGTGAATTTGGGCTTGAATAAGCCATTTGGGTCGGTTGGGGGGCAAAAACACACATTTGACCCTAATTTAAAGCTTGTATTGCGTGGTCCTTGACCTGGCGCCAGGCCACTGGTTTTTTCCATATTGACGAAAATGCCATTGATCTTATTTTTGTCTATTTTTACTCGTTTTAGCTTCGATTTAGGCAATTTTTTGCTCTCGTTGCAATATCTAAATCATTATTTTCTATAAAAAGATGAATTTAATAAATAGGCAATCTGATATCGAGAGTGTTAAGCTAAAAAATGTAAGTGAAATATAGTCCAAACGGTGGTTCGATCTTATGCAAACTCATTGCATAAGATACCCTCACTCGTATGTCACCTGCATAAGTGTATTGGATTATTGTGTTTGTATCAAATATAAAGTGGGGCGTATCCATAGTGTTACCAGGAGAAGATACCCAGCATTTTCCCTATACTATAAATTCTTTAAATAGTATCTTGAAAATTGATCTCTATATGTCTCCACGTACCCTTCAAAAATTATAAGGCAGTTTGTGACGTTAGTTTATTTGATTTAGGTTATTAAGATAAAACTAAATAAAATAATTAATAACATTTATTAAAATTACAATAATAACAGTTTATTAATAACGATGAAAGAAATATATTTACTATCAATGAATTTGAATAACATAAAACCCAACCATTATTTCTAAAGCTCTTGGAATTTTGCAATTTTTAATATTCTATATTTAAATGATAAAATTTTGGTTCTTCTTTTTATATATAATATAGATACAAATATAAAGATGATATAAATCTATTACTTTTGTTGTTTGAGTGAAACAAAGCTAAGTTGTGGTGGGCTTATTGATCATGGTTGGGCTTTTCTTTTCGGCCCAAAACTTTACTAAAACTACATTGTTCCGAGCTCATAAGTTACACTTTACCATAGCATTTTTATATATATTACTAGTAAAATATCCGTGCATTATATGTATAATACGTAGTTTTAAATTATAGTAAACATCTCAGATACATGTTTAGGTTGTGTTAAATTTAAAGGTACAAAATTCAAAATGTAATAGAATTAGATGTAAATGGGAATAAGTTACGATAATTAGATTAAAATATAAGAATTTAAATATAACACTGACATGTATGTATATATATATAAAAAAAATTGTTTATAAAACAATTTTTTTTATACGATTTGAAGATAATTTATTTTCACTAATGGGTTTGATCCAAACTTTTGTTGTCTTCACTAAAACTTCTCTAGATTGTGTAACATAAAGTTGTCCAGAAAAAAACGCACGAAGATATATTCTAACATTAGGAATTGTTTGTCCATGTGCTTTGTTAATTTTCATTACAAAGCTAAAATGAATGGAGAACTGTTTTCTAACTTGAATGTATATTCATTGTCATTTGGTGGGCTTAATAGTGTTTATGGAAGAAAAAACTTGTTTTTCTACATCATTACCATAATATTTTTACTAAATAATCGACATACCAATCTTGTTCTATTACACAATCCATTGGATGGATCTAAATTTCTCAATAACAACGTTGGTAGAAAAAAAGATCAAAGAAGCCTTTTATATACTAGAAAAAAAATTTTTAAAAACTTTTCAACTTTCAAGTTTTTAAATTTGTATTATTGTTAATTAAAATTAATAAGATATTTAATTTGTAATTAATTTTTAAAATGTAAATGAAAAACCATTTGCATTCCAATTCTTCACATCCTATACTTTAATTTCACCAAACTTAAGTATAATTAATTAAAAAAGGAGTGGGTAAATGAAAAACCATTTGCATTCAATTTTTCATATTCTGCATACTTTAATTCTACTAAACTTAAGTAAAATTAATTTAAAAAGTAGTGGAAGAGGGCGTGCTTTTTATAATTCTAAAAAAGAAATAGAATTAAAAATAAATTTACTATAAAACCAAAAAGTGATTTGAAACATATAACTAAACTTAAGTATAATTGAGAAAAAAATTTCTCCATGTCGAAATTTTTATATATATTATAGATATAGATATATGCAAAAAGAAAATGAAGAAGAACAATAATAGATTTAAGAAACAGCCAAACTTGGGGATCAATTGTTGAATAATGTAATCAAGTTGCTTTCAAACTTTTGAATTCTTTTCTTTTCCTTCTCTCATACTTCTTTTCTTTTCTTTTTCTTTTTCTCTCTCTCTCTATTAAATTATTGTAGTTGGTGATTAACCAAATTTTACAAAAAAAAGATTTAGAAATCTACTTCATACCTTTTTATGAACATTTATGTAAAATTAATCGAAATATGATAAAGCCATGAGATTGCAACATGCAATGGGCAAATGATTTTAATATTCAATTAAGTATTGTTTGTAAATATTTTTTTTTCTACTTAATTTCTTTTATTAATAACCATATATCTTCTTTTATTGAATAACCACGTATGTTTGATAAATTTTTTCTTATGTTATGTTTGTTTTTTTAAAAGAAAAAGACATTCATCAAAGATGAAGATTCGTTAAATATTTAATTGACCTAAAAATTTAAGTCGATGAATATAGATAAATTTAGTAGCATATCATCTAACAAAGAGAAAAATATAGAGAAACTAAAGTTAAAGTTTAGAGATAAAATTATCTTGGAAAAATAAAATATAGTAAATATATCAAGATTAAAATATAGATATTTAGAGGAAAAAAATATTAGATAGAATATTAGTTTGGACTTGATGAAAAATATTTAGTAGGGAACAAAGAGAAATTATAGAGAAAAAGTTACAATTTAGTCCAATAAAAACTTAAATGAAACTGGGGAGTAAAATCAAAAGAGTTGAAATATACTATAGTAAAATAAAAATAAACTTGAAAAACAAAAGTTATAGCAGTAATATTAAATTTAAAAAACCCTTAAAATAAACTTAGTTCAATAATAATTGGTACGACTTTTCATTTTAGTAGATGGAAGGTTGGATACTCATCTCCCCTGTTGTTTGTAATAAAAAGTTAAAAGAAAAATGTTTAAAATATAATTTTAATAATTAATTTTTTCCTTCTTAAAACATTCCAAATTCCTATGCTACCTACGTATTTTTTCCATTCTTAAACACTAAGCACATACACTACCCATAATTTAAACACTCTATTGCTTAAAACTGTTTTATTTAAAAACATGTCATATACCAATAAAATGAATATTTTCTTTGATTCCTAACTCTCAATCAATTTTAACTTAACTATTAATTTTAGATTTTAAATTGGAAAATTTTCACATCAAACTATTCACGGTCCGTATAACAAAGTTCATAAAATTAAACATTTTAAAAATATTTCAGGTTTGCCCTTCCGTCTTTCTTCTTCTCCTCGATGCGATTTCTTTCATCGTCTTCCTCCTCACTGCGATTTCTTTCGTCGTCTTTCTTCTTTTTCTCTTCTTTTTTTTCTACTACGATTTCTTTCCATCGTTTTCCTTCTTTTCTTCTTTTTTTCATTGCAATCTTTTTCCATCGTCTTTCTTCTTTTTATACGTCGTTTAATCTTTCCATCGTCTTTCTTCTTTTCCTCTTCTTTTTTTCCTTTGCGATTTCTTTCCATCGTGTAACAACCCAACTTTCCAGACTAAGCTGAGGTCACTACAAAGTACTAAGACTCGACAGTAAAACACACAGGCTCATAAAAGACCGGTTACGATTCATTAAAAACGTTTAAAATATCACAAAAGCAGTTTCGAGCCCTATTTTAAATCACATTCACAAGAGTTCCAAAATACAATGCTCAAATCATCAAACACAAAACCACAACCAAATATTCTAACCATAACTCGATCTGACAATGAAAATAACGAGTAACAAAATACATCAGCGGAAGCATAAAGAAAACCAGACGCGTCCATATGGCCTTCACACATCCTTCTTGCCCTTACTGTACCCTTACCTGAAAAGTTAAAGAGGAAAAAGGGTGAGTATAAGATATACCCAGTAAGGGACCCACTACTGGGCCCGTTAGGGTGATAACAGCTAGCTTCCTATTCAGGGGTACCCTACATAAACAGTCTAGTGGTTCCGTAGAACACACGCATCAGTCTCGAGATCCCGAAGGATGCACGTATCAGTCTAGTGATCCCGAGGGATACACATATCAGTCTAGTGATCCCGAAGGATACACATATCAGTCTAGTGATCCCGAAGGATACACATATCAGTCTAGTGATTCTGAGGGATACACATATCAGTCTAGTGATCCTGACGGATGCACATATCAGTGTAGTGATCCTGGAGGATGCACGTATCAGTCTAGTGATCCCGAAGGATACCGTCCCTATAAGGTGCTACCCCATAGATAAAGCTAACTGTTACCCCTCAATCCATACTAAACCGTCTACAACAATCACATCACAACAACATTCAAGTTAGCGTTTCAGTTTATAAGCTTAACCAGTCCGACAGTTTAAGTTTAATCAACAGTCTCCTCCGTCGCTATATGTATGTCTAACCCACACTTCATCGTGAAATTTCCTAAATTCAGTCTAATAGTCAAATCACCACTTTGTAAATTCCCCTGAAGGTACTTCGTCACAAATCAAACCGTAGCTCATTTGCAGGTAATCTATTTTATGCATAACGTCCATATTAGGCATAACAGTCGTATTCAGTTTACAGCACCGCTCAACCGCGTATACACAATATACCCAAGATTCCAAACCCTTGGTACTTCCACAACATAATTCATAACTAGTAACTTGATAACAGACTTCAACTTTATATAACATTAAGATTTTCATAATCCATCGGCATTACCATTCCAATTGACAGTACAGCCCATCAACATAACCACAATACACAGAACATCAGGCCATCAGTACCCATCAACAGAACAACTCATTACACACATAATAGTACATAGGCTACAACTAACGGTCACGTTACCTTCAATCAGTCAAAAGCATATAAGTGATATGTACTAGTCAAACATGCGTCAATCAATTCAATACAGTTACTATTGTATAATCCCCATGTGGGTTACTATGTCTCCAGTCTCGGTCCGAGGTCCAGTAGTAAGAAATCCCTTACCTGTAACTTGGCTATGCCCCTTGATCGAGTCCACGCCCAACGAATCCACCTAAACGAAATCATAAGGGTTTAAACGATGACACCAGTAAAAGTCACTTTTAAATGGTCCTATGCAACATCGTTGACTTACCCGAGTAAAGGAGAGCTATCTCCAATTAAGCCTGTCGTGGAACCCAAGAACTTGAACATCAACTCCCTAATACCTTCAAGGAACGAAAGGTAGGACCATGTCTTAATCCAATATCTAAACTCGAATCGGTTATAACAACATTAGGAAACTCATTAAATGATTCTTACCGAAGGCTCAGCGTGTCCCGAAGTGGAGGGAAGAAGGCTTAGATGGCTCGGTGAACAGGGAGCTCGGCTTGGCTTGGAGGTGCTCAGTTACGGCTCGGCTTGCGGCTTGGTTCGGCTCGGCTGGGATTCACGGCTTGGCTTGGCTTCGTATAGGCGCTTGCAAGACTGGGGATCCATGATCGTTGGAGGCTCGTCGTCGGCTGCTTGGTGAACGATGCGGCTCTGCTTCAACGTGGCGAACGGCCAACGGAGGGAACACACGACGGTTCTGGGACGAAGGAGATGAAGGCGGAGGAGTCGACGGACGACCGACTGCGGCAGAGACGGTCGACTCCCTTGCGTTCGTCCGAAGCTGCCGGCGTGGAGAGGTCGTCGCTTGTGCGGACGATGGCGGCGGAGAAGAAACGCTGAAATGGACAGGAGGGGATGGCGGTGCTGTCGGAATGTAGGCGGAGATGTTGTCGGGCGACTGTCGGGCGAGGAAGGAAGAAGAAGGAGGAGGAGGAGAAAAACATTGGGGGGAAGCGGCGCGCGGGCGAGGGGGGTTTAGGGTTTTAATTTTAAAAATAATATATATATATATATAAAAATTAAATAACAATATTAATAATAATATAATTTATATTATATTATTATTATATTAATTTATACTATATTGTTATTATATTAATTTATACTATATTATGTTAAAAAAATCATACCTTTCAATTTCTTTTTCTTTCCTCTTCTAAACCAACCAAAAATTAACACCGAAAAAATTTTAAATCCCAAAAATTAACATAAGATAAAATTTACCTCGAAATTTTGGGGCGTTACATTCTTCCCTCCTTAAGAAACTTTCGTTCTCAAAAGTTTTATTCCTCGAACAATTCTGTATAACGAGCTCTCATGTCATCTTCTCACTCCCTTGTAACTTCTTCAACCTTGTGATTCCGCCATAAGACCTTAACCAAAGGAATCTCTCTTTTCCTCAACATCTTTATCTCCCTAGCCAACACCTCAACGGGTTGTTCTATATAGCTCAAGTTTTCATCAATCTCTAGTGGCTCGTAATCCACTACATGGGATGGATCCGGCACGTAATTCCTCAACATAGAAACATGGAACACATCATGAACTGCCGAGAGTGATGGTGGCAACGCCAAGCGATACGCTACAGGGCCAATTCGCTCGAGAATCTCAAACGGCCCAACAAAACGAGGACTCAGGTTTCCTCTCCTTTCAAATCGTAAGACACCTTTCATAGGTGCTACTTTCAAGAACACTTTGTCCCCCTCATCAAACTCAAGATCTTTCCGTCTCATATCAGCATAACTCTTCTGCCTACTCTGAATCATGTGTAGGGTAATTCTGCTCATGACTCTTCAACTGACGAGAAGCATAAGCGACTACCTTACCTTGCTGCATCAATACACAACCCAAACCCTTCTTAGAAGCATCACTGTAAATCACAAAACTCCCTAAACCATCAGGTATAGTAAGAACCGGTATAGTAACTAGCTTCTGTTTAAGGTTCTGGAAACTGTCCTCACATGCCTTGCCCCAAACAAAAGGAGCTCCCTTCCTGGTCAACTGAGTAAGAGAAGTAGGTATACGGGAAAAGTTCTCCACAAACCGTCGATAATAACTTGCTAAACCCAGAAAGCTACGAACCTCACTGATCGTGGAAGGTCGGGGCCAACTGGTGATTGCCTCTATCTTAGCTGGATCCACAAAAACTCCAGCCTTAGAAACCACATGGCCTAGAAAGGATACTTGCTTCAACCAAAACTCACATTTCGAGAACTTTGCATACAATTTATTATCTCGAAGGGTTTGTAAAACCATACGTAAATGCTCCTCATGCTCGGCCTCTGTCTTGGAATATATCAAAATATCATCAATAAACACGATCACAAAAGTGTCCAGGAACTCCTTAAACACTCTGTTCATCAAATCCATAAACACTGCCGGAGCATTCGTCAAACCGAAAGACATCACAATAAACTCATAGTGTCCATATCCGGAACGAAAGGCTGTCTTTGGTACATCCCTATCCTTAATCCTCAGCTGATGATATCCCGACCGAAGGTCGATCTTAGAGAATACTGTAGCTCCCTGTAACTGGTCAAATAGATCGTCGATCCTGGGCAAGGGATATCTGTTTTTAACGGTTACCTTATTCAACTCCCTATAGTCAATAAATAGGTGCATCAATCCATCCTTCTTCTTAACAAATAAAACTGGTGTACCCAGAGGTGACACACTCGGTCGAATGAAGCCTTGATCAAGCAACTCTTGTAACTGCACTTTCAACTCTTTCAATTCTGCTGGGGCCATTCTGTATGGGGCTCTGGATATAGGAACCGTACCCGGCTCCAGCTCTATGGCAAACTCAATCTCTCTGTGAGGAGGTAACCCAGGAAGTTCTTCAGGAAAGACATCCGGATAGTCCCTCACCACTGGTTCTGATGACAGGGACACATCAACCTCTCTAGTATCCACCACACTCGCTAAGATACTCCAAGTACCCTAACGAAGCAGTTTGCTGGCCCTCATAGCTGAGATTACCTTAGGTAACGACCTTGATCCTTCTCCCTTAAATTTAAAATTGGCCATCGAGGGAGGGTTAAACGCTACCTCCTTGCAGGAACAATCTATGCTAGCATGGTTAGCAGCTAGCCAATCCATACCCAGAATTACATCAAAGTCGAGCATGTTAAGGACTAACAACGTTACTTCAATCACATGACCTACTATCTCAATCTGGAATGCTTTCACCTTTTCTTTCGACAACATACACTCCCCAAAAGGAGTAGATACTGATAAAACATGGTGTAGGGGATCTACCTCTAAGCGGGCATGCAATAAAAATGCAGAAGAGATAAAGGAATATGACGAACCCGAATCAAACAAAACTAAGGCATAATGCCCCAACACTGGAAGCGTACCTATCACCACCGTGCCTGCTCTCTCAGCCTCAGTCTTATTGGTAGCAAAGACTTTACCCTGATGTGGAGCACCTTCTCCCTGATTCTGTGCAGTCCCGGTAAGTCTCATCGGGCATCTGTCAGCTGTATGCCCCTCTTACCTACACTTGAAGCAAGTCCTGGTCTAAAATAAACAACAGCCCATATGGTGCTTCCCACAAGTGGTACACAACGGCTTCCCTCTGGCAGCTTCCCCTGCCTCAAAAGGTTTCTGCTGGAAGCGGCGAAAATCACCATTTGATCTGAAGTTTCGCTGTGGTACTGAAATAGGCTGCTGCTCTGCCTTCCTTTTCTATCCTGAGGTCGAACCTCTACCTGCAACCTTGGACGAGTTAGCCTTCTCCTGTAAACTGAGATCCACTGTCAAGCGCAGTGCATCGGCATGAGTGGCGGGTCGGATAGCTTGAACTAAACCCTGGATTTCTAGCATGATGCCTCTAACAAACTTATCAGCTCTGGCCGCCTCGGTCGCTATCATCTCGGGAGCGAAGCGGGATAACATATCAAACTCCGCATCATACTGCTCCACTGTCATTTCGACCTGCTCCAAGTTCAGGAACTCCTGCCGCTTGGCATCTCTCAAACTGGCAGAGAAGAATTTTGCATAGAAACTCTCCTTGAACTGCTCCCAAGTGATCTGACCCAGGTCACCTCCTAGCATCCTCTCTAACGTCTCCCACCAGGCAGTACCTCTGTTTGTCAACATGAAAACGACGCACTGAACTTTCTAATCCTCAGGGCACTTCATATATCGAAATATGGTTTCTAAAGAAGATAACCACATCTGAGCCCTAGTGGGGTCCTCCAAAGACCCATCGAATGTCGTGGGGTTATACTTTCTGAAATCCTTCAAGTGCTTGGCCTCTGTCGACAACTGATTCGACACGACTTGGGGCACAACTGGAGCTGGAGCAGGAGCTGGCAGGGCAGGTTGCTGCTGCTCCCGCATCTACATAATCAAATCCCTGAACCTCTGCTCCATAGCAGCAAGGTCCGCATGAGTAACTGGTGCAGCAGGGTCGGTGGCTTGGGCTACAGGCTGCACTTTAGGTTGAACACATCCTGCTCCCCTTCCTTGGCCTCCTCGGCCACCCCAACATGCACCTCCCCTTGGCGACATTTCCCTAACAACCACCAATGATTCCTTTAGTCTCATGTGATAATTAACTTCGCAGTTTAACTTAGGTAAGGTAGTGCATATAGAGTTATACATATAATTTCATGAGAGCGTACCTGACGAGTGGCAAGGATCGTTTTAGCCATAAGGACACAAAAACACAGACTCACATCATAAGTCAGTCTACAGAACCTAAAACTTAGGCTCTGATACCAACTGTAACAACCGAACTATCCGAACTAAGCTGAGGTCACTACGTAGTACTAAGACTCGACAGTAAAACACACAGGCTCATAAAAGACCGGTTACGATTCATTAAAAACATTTAAAATATCACAAAAGCAGTTTCGGGCCCTATTTTAAATCACATTCACGAGAGTTCCAAAATACAATGCTCAAATCATCAAACACAAAACCACAACCAAATATTCTAACCATGACTCGATCTGACAATGAAAATAACGAGTAACAAAATACATCAGCGGAAGCATAAAGAAAATCAAACGCGTCCATATGGCCTTCACGCATCCTTCTTGCCCCTCGTCGGTCTGTCCCTCACTGTACCCTTACCTGAAAAGTTAAAGAGAAAAAAGGGTGAGTATAAGATATACCCAGTAGAGGACCCACTACTGGGCCCGTTAGGGTGATAACAGTTAGCTTCCTATTCAGGGTACCCTACATAAACAGTCTAGTGGTTTCGTAGAACGCATGTATCAGTCTTGTGATCTCGAAGGATGCACGTATCAATCTAGTGATCCTGAGGGATACACATATCAGTCTAGTGATCCCGAAGGATGCACATATCAGTCTAGTGATCCTGAAGGATGCATATATCAGTCTAGTGATCCCGAAGGATGGACATATCAGTCTAGTGATCCCAGAGGATGCACGTACCAGTCTAGTGATCCCGAAGGATACCGTGCCTATAAGGTACGCTACCCCCATAGATAAAGCTAACTGTTACCTCTCAATCCATACTAAACCGTCTACAACAGTCACATCACAACAACATTCAAGTTAGCGTTTCAATTTATAAGCTTAACCAGTCCGACAGTTTAAGTTTAATCAACAGTCTCCTCGGTCGCTATATGTATGTCTAACCCACACTTCATCGTGACATTCCCTAAATTCAGTCTAATAGTCAAATCACCACTTTGTAAATTCCCTTGAAGGTACTTCGTCACAAATCAAACCCTAGCTCATTTGCAGGTAATCTATTTTATGCATAACGTCCATATTAGGCATAACGGTCGTATTCAGTTTACAGCACTGCTCAACCGCATATACACAATCTACCCAAGATTCCAAATCCTTGGTACTTCCACGACATAATTCATAACCAGTAACTTGATAACAGACTTCAACTTTATATAACATTAAGATTTTCATAATCCATCGGTATTACCATTCCAATTGACAGCACAGCCCATCAACATAACCACAATACACAGAACATCAGGCCATTAGTACCCATCAACAGAACAACTCATTACACACATAATAGTACATAGGCTACAACTAACGATCACGTTACCTTCAATCAGTCAAAAGCATATAAGTGATATGTACTAGTCAAACATGCGTCAATCAATTCAATACAGTTACTATTGTATAATCCCCATGTGGGTTACTACGTCTCCAGTCTCGGTTCGAGGTCCATTAGTAAGAAATTCCTTACCTGTAACTTGACTATGCTTCTTGATCGAGTCCACGCCCAACGAATCCACCTAAACGAAATCATAAGGGTTTAAATGATGAACTAGTAAAAGTCACTTTTAAATGGTCCTAAGCAACATCCGTTGACTTACCCGAGTAAAGGAGAGCTAGCTCCAATTAAGCCTACCATGGAACTCGAGAACTTGAGTGTCAACTCCCTAATACCTTCAAGGAACGAAAGGTAGGATCATGTCTTAATCCAATATCTAAACTGGAATCGGTTATAGCAACATTAGGGAACTCACTAAATGATTCTTACCAAACGCCCACCATGTCCCAAAGTGGAGGGAAGAAGGCTTAGGTGGCTCGGTAAACAGGGAGCTCGGCTTGGCTTGAAGGTGCTCGGCTCGGCTCGGCTCGCAGCTTGGCTTGGTCAGCTCGAGGCTCGGCTCGACTTGCGGCTTGCGGCTCGACTCGCGACTCGGCTCGGCTCAGCTCACGACTCGGCTCGGCTTGGATTCACGGCTCAGGTACGACTCGGCTTGCGGCTTGGTTCGGTTCGGCTAGGATTCACGGCTCAGGTACGGCTCGACTTGCGGCTTGGTTCGGCTCAGTTGGGATTCACGGCACGGCTTGGCTTCGCATAGACGCTTGCAAGATCAGAGATCCACGACCGTTAGAGGCTCGCCGTCGGCTGCTTGGCGAACGATGCGACTCTTCTTCAACGTGGCGGACGGCCAACGGAGGGGACGCACGACGGTTCTAGGGCAAAGGAGATGAAGGCGGAGGAGTCGACGGACGACCGACTGCGGTAGAGACTATCGACTCCCTTGCGTTCGTCCGAAGCTGCCGACGTGGAGAGGTCGTCGCTTGTGCGGACGATGGCGGCGGAGAAGAAACGCTGAAATGGACAGGAGGGGACAGCGGTACTGTCGGAATGTAGGCGGAGATGTTGTCAGGCGACTGTCGGGCGAGGAAGGAAGAAGAAGAAGGAGGAGAAAAACATGGGGGGAGGGGGGGGAAGCGGCGCGCGAGCGAGGGGGGTTTAGGGTTTTAATTTTAAAAATAATATATATATATATATATATATATATATATATATAAATTAAATAACAATATTAATAATAATATAATTTATATTATATTATTATTATATTAATTTATACTATATTATGTTAAAAAAATCATACCCTTCAATTTCTTTTTCTTTCCTCTTCTAAACCAACCAAAAATTAACAATTTTAAATCCTGAAAATTAACATAAGATAAAATTTATCTCGAAATTTTGGGGCGTTACACATCGTCTTTCTTCTTTTCTTTTTCTTCTTTTTACGTTGTTTAAATTTGGGTAACCAAATCTAAACTATCGTGTACAAAAAATAGCAGAATCTAAAAGGTCGTGTATAAAGAATCTTGAAAAAAATCATTTAGATTGGAGTAGTCACGTAAACGATCGTGTAAAAAAAACAAACCATTATGTAGATAAATCTAAATGATCGTATACCAAAATAATTAAAAAAAATCGTTTATCCAAATCTAAACGATCGTGTACTAACAAATCTTGAAAAAATAAATGATCGTGTAGACAAATCTAAACGATCGTATAAAAAAAATCTCAACGATCGTGTAAAAAAAGTAAATGATCACGTACAAAATCTTTTTTAAAAAATCGTTTAGCCAAATCTAAACAATTGTATACCAAAAGAAAAACGATTTATCTGTCCAAATCTAAACGATCGTGTAACCAATTTTAAACATAACTAAATTAAACGATCGTGTAACCAAATTAAACGATAGAATTAAAAAAAATAATTGTCAAATTAAATGACCAAATCTAAACGGTCGTGTACCAAATATATTACGTGCGCGCTTTGTACCAAATATATTACGTGCGCGTTATTAACAGGACATTTTTGGAATTTTACACAGTAGGTCTGTGGGCTTTTTCCGTTTTCGAAATTGTTCTATATAGCGTAAATATTTTGCCGTTTTATTCTATTTGTAAAAATACCCTTTTAAATATTTTATTATTCAAACATTTTTAAGATT